>NC_056725.1:373630923-373930923 GCF_019279795.1 Protopterus annectens | reverse complement strand
GTCATGTGGGACATGGTGTATTGACAAGTCTCCCATGTGTGGACATGGCTGTCAAGCAGCTAAGACTTTGTAGTAGTTGTGCAGGGGTGTCATCCATAGGTCTTCCAGTGACCTGTCACATGACACAGCATGGTTTGGTGTGTATACACTTCAGCAACATGGGTCACAATCCACAGTTATGTAATGTGTATGCACGCAGTTATGGCTATGCACTGTGTGCATATTACACACTGTATAGCAATATAGATGCCTCATGATGCCATACAATGGCACAGTGTCTGTACTTCATACTGTATAGCAATGTAGACGCCTCACACTACCCTTCAATGCTCATGCACATTTGCTAAAAGTGCATTCTCTCTGTGGGGCATACAGACAACACTGCAATGTGATACCCATTACAATGGTGTACATGTGTCAGGGCACCATTGTGTCAGACATGTATGCATGTCAATGCACACATCAGCAGATTACATGTCAAGGTCACTTCAGCCATGTGTACTGTTAACCTGTGCTGGTCCACATGGTGTATCACAGGGATGCATGCTTACTACCATGATTGTGTGAACTGCATGGCTACTGATATGACACCTGCTTGCTGTTGTGTGCAACCCAGGGAGGTATGCTAACTACCACTATTAATGTCTGAGCTGCATGCCATCTGCTGTATCACATGCATTCTGCATGCTGTCTGTCAAGTCACATGCATGATGTGTCTGTGTGTCTATTGTAATGTAGAGTCTTTCTTTGCATTCACAGGTGATGTAGGTGCGTTACCCTCCTGTGGTCCATCTGATGCTAGTGTCCCCACAGATACTAGCAGTGATAAACATATGCATGAGGTACAGGCAGGGTTGTCAGGGGCTGAATCTGTGCCAATGGTTGCCATCCCAGCTATGTCCCCCTCTTCCCCGCACACAGTTCTCATGCCAACACATACCCCATCACCAGTGGCCATAGAGGAAGGACAGTCAGCGTGCATTAGCTTGGAACAGGAATGTGTGGTGGCTACAGAAGGTGTGTCTCCACACCATGGTGTCAGTGTAATGACTGCAGATGTGCCACATAGGCATGTGGCCAGTGGTGCTCATAGGAAGACCTCTGGTAGACATGCACCTGCAGGACAGAGTGCAGCAGCTGGTGTCACCAGATGCATGTTCCAAACTGTAATGGTGGCACAGGTATGTGCTGAATGGCAGAGCAGTGAAGGGCAGAGGCTTCAGAGGGCTGCTATCCATACTCTAAATGACAACATCCAGGCATTGGCAAATCCTCAACAGCAGATTGCTGATGTTCTGGACAGGCGATTGGGTGACATGGTTGGAATCCTTGACAGTGGCATGACAATCCATGAGCATGAGCTGTCTGTGCTGGAACATCTGGTAGGAGTGAGGCGTAGGCCACATGGATGTAGGCCAGCTACACCACCTAGTGCAGGTCAACGTGAACGAGCCACCTCACACACCCGATCCCATAGTGCTGGTAGCAGTAGCAGTGCAGCTGGTGCTGTGCTCTCCACACCAGGACACAGCAGGCCACATGGACATGGCCCTGGACGTTCCCAGTGGGGACACAGTTCCAGTGGACAAGTGTCATCGGACAGTAGCCAATCTGTACCTCTGCCTGGTAGTGCCCGTGCAACCCCTGGCAGGCACAGGTCACATGGCCATGGCCAGACAGAGTGAGCTGTACATCCTGGTCTGTACAATCTGGAGCTGTCAATAATACCCCTGTGTAGGCCTGACAAAAGGCAGAACTGTGTGCACACATACACGCACACAGCAGAAACATCTGTAGGGCACCGCAACACCCACATGCACACACATGTCCAATCAGATCACCGGACCTTACCCACACACATGATGTCATCCACTGGTGCAGCCTATGCCCCTGGCAAACATTATCACCCTGTGCATATGATGATGCCTGTGCCACATCCCTGTCATCCAGACCATCGGTGCAGGGACATGCTCATATGGTCTGATGCACAGGGTGAACAGAATAGTGAGATAAGTGTATATTACATTAGTTGTGTACTGCTGACACGTACCAGACATACCATGTAGTAAGGTTTATAATGCATTGTTATATGTTCACAGTATGTGTCTTGGTAACAACGGTGACAGCATGTTGGTAATTATGCCCTGCTTCCCTCCTTAAGGTCTAATTGCATGTGCCATTACGTTACAGTGTTTGCAGTTGGAGTGCATTGTTGTATGTTCACAGTATGTGTCTTGGTAACAACAGTAACAGCATGTTGGTAATGATGCCCTGCTTCCCTCCTTAAGGTCTGCTTGCATGTGCCAATAAGTAGCAGTGTTTGCAGTTTCACATGTGTAAATGTGGAGTACTCACAGGCATGTATGGCAATACCAGCATGCTATACGTAGCCTCAACCTCACTGTTAGAAAGGCTACCTTTCCACAGATGTCCACACATCTACTGATCCAGAAGCATGTGGGCTGTTTAATAGGCTACAGTGGCTAGAGATGTGACATCCATACCAAGTAACATCACAGGTATGTTGACATGGTGCGGGGGGTTTACACAGCGGTCTGGCCGATGATAACATTAGAGGCCACTTGATAGCATGAGGCCTCACTGTGTAGCAGTAATACCCTGTCACATTACAGGGTGAGAACACACACAGACATACACAGAAACACACAGTAACATGCCCACATTCATGGGGTAAACAACACTATAATGCACACTCGATAGTGTTGAGGTGAGGACCCCTGCCTATGTGGTAATCACCTTCACAGTACTGTGCACGCAACACAGAGAATGAACATGTACAGGTAGCCAGTAAGGCTGAGACCGATGGCATCAACAGGGTAGTAGACTGCATCACCATGAGGGGTTAGGGATCCTGTCTGTTCTGTATGGTAGCATGCACCCTCACTCCATGCACCAGACAGCCATACATACACACACACACACACACACACACACACACACACACACACACACACACACACACACACACACACACACTGTGGAGTCCACAAATGTCATTCACATACAGATAGCTGACATGTGTTTGATACACACACCACCCCTGCCTACATCATGCTTTCCACACTACAGTATGTACAGATCTCTACAACAGTGTACAGGGGTGTGTAACAATTGGGATGTATTCCCCACCATATGTGGCATATATGGTCACACAAGCAAACACACATGGCAATACTGTGAATGATACACCTGCTATATGATGATATGTCTGACAGACATGCAGCAGTATTTGCTGCATTATGTGTACCAACGCTACCTTTGGCAATTGTGCTGCTATATGCACATGGGAGGATGTAAGTGTTACAGGTGTCAAGTGACTTACAGTCAGTAACACCCTGACCGCTGTGTAGTTTGTATGTCTTCACCGTCAAGTAACAGTAACATAGCGTACTGTTTGCACATGTAATGGTAGGATGGCTTGTGACACACCTGTGAGCCGTCTTTGGCAAACATCCATCTGCAAAGGTGGATCACCACCTTATGTACACACATCCATCCATACCTGATGTACATCCTACCGTACTGTCAGTATTTCACCATATACAGGTGTCAATGATGGGGCTGCATTGCAACTGCATGTTGTAGTTAGGCACAGATGAATTACATACATCAGCTACTGCACATGCATGGTAGCTGCATGCACACTACTACATATACATGTGTGTTGGTCCTACATGCCTGTCATGTAGCCATGTTTGTATGCATTGCAATTGGTGGGCATGTGTGATGACATACATAACACATGGACTGTTGTATGATATGATGGTTATCATGGGTAACTAGTACAGTGGGAATGTTACCTCAGTCAACATTGCTACCTTATATACTGTTAGCATTCAACAGCCATGGACCTACCTTCTATGTGCATGCATATGATTGCTGTAGCCACTTGTCTGCATGGAGGACAGCAAAAGCTATGCTATGTACATATGTGTTGTGTGTGTGTGTGTGTGTGGTCCATGTACATATCCACTGCGATTACATGTATGTCATATCCAAACATGAGTGTTCCTTGGTGTACAGCGACAGTCATCTGTTACAGCTGTGTAAGACCCAGGGCCCCTGTTATGTGTAGAGCTGACCTGGTTATGAACAGTGGTATCATTGCATTGCATAACACATGATGGAACCCTGTCAGTACATGTGTAGTCTGAACAGTTGTTGTAGACCTATGTACAGTCCACTGGTCATGAGTCACATGGTGTTGTGGTAATGTATGGATGTGTGTTGCTGGTCCAAGGACATGTTGATGTCTGAGGGCTACATAGTAGAATGCGGCATTTACCTCTGTGATCTGCACCTGAGACATCTGTGATGGCTGTTGAGTGTGTACTGGTCAGTACATGTGAGTGGCCTTCATGTACGTGGGGACAGTAACACCATACTGTGCCCTTCCGTGTTTAGAATCCGTGTGCATGCAAGACAGCCCTTCGCTACTACTGTGTGAGCATGCCCAGTACACCGTTGTGTAGATGGACACACAGTACATTCCAAACTGTGCCCTTCTGTGTTTAGAATCCGTGTGCATGCAAGACAGCCCTTCGCTACTACTAAGTGTGTGAGCATGCCCAGTACGCCGTTATGTAGATGGACACACAGTACATTCCAAATTGTGCCCATCCATGTTTAGAATCCGTGTGCATGCAAGGCAGCCCTTCGCTTATACTAAGTGTGTGAGCATGCCCAGTACACCATTGTGTAGATGGACACACAGTACATTCCAAACGGACATGTGATACTAAGTGTGTGAGCATGCCCAGTGACACCTTGTGTCAGTTATGTGCCTCTGTGTATGGGCATGGCCATTGATATCCTGTATAGCGATGGTGGTCATCCAGGCAACAGATGTCCATACCCCACATCAGGATGGATTCCTACATTGAACACACTGGTTGACTGTCTTGAAGGGTGTACTGTCTGTGGCACATCTCGTATCTATGTAGTGTTGTAATAGTGCTCCGTAGATAGGCAGTTGTCCCGCTCACACCACTGCTGTGTGTTTGTCTACATCTACCTTGGGACAGTAATATGCTTTTAGACTGCTCACTCTCTATACATTCCTATCGGCATCTTTGCCTTTGCGGATGATGTCATCCACCTAGAAGTATGCCTCTGGGAGTGCTGTGTTCCAGTAATCTCGGTAGCACATTCTGTAACTGCGTAATGCTGTAGTGTGATAAGGTAGTTAGGTGTATGTTCGACTCCCAGCCCTGTCAAGTGTGTGTGTGTGTGTGTGTGTGCTTCCAGCTGCCTGGGGACAGAGTAATGCTTTTAGATGGCTCACTCCCCATACATTCTTTATTGGCGTCTTTGCCTTTGTGGATGATGTCATCCACCTAGAAGTATGCCTGTGGGAGTGCTGTGTTCCAGTAATCTTGGTAGTAAGTTATGTGACTGCGTAATGCTGTAGTGTGATAAGGTAGTTAGGTGTATGCTCAACTCCCAGCCCTGCATAGTGTGTGTGTGTGTGTGTGTGTGTGTGTGTGTGTGTGTGTGTGTGTGCTTCCAGCTGCCTGGGGACAGAGTAATACTTTTAGACGGCTCACTCCCCATACATTCCCTATCGGCGTCTTTGCCTTTGGGGATGATGTCATCCACCTAGAAGTATGCCTCTGGGAATGCTGTGTTCCAGTAATCTCGGTAGCGTGTTCTGTAACTGCATAATGCTGTAGTGTGATAAGGTAGTTAGATGTATGTTCGATTCCCAGCCCTGCCAAGTGTGTGTGTCTGTTTCCAGCTGCCTGGGGACAGAGTAATGCTTTTAGATGGCTCACTCCCCATACATTCCCTATTGGCGTCTTTGCCTTTGCGGATGATGTCATCCACCTAGAAGTATGCCTCTGGGAGTGCTGTGTTCCAGTAATCTCGGTAGCATATTCTGTAACTGCATAATGCTGTAGTGTGATAAGGTAGTTAGGTGTATGTTCGACTCCCAGCCCTGCCAAGTGTGTGTGTGTGTTTCCAGCTGCCTGGGGACAGAGTAATGCTTTTAGATGGCTCACTCCCCATACATTCCCTATCGGCGTCTTTGCCTTTGCGGATGATGTCATCCACCTAGAAGTATGCCTCTGGGAGTGCTGTGTTCCAGTAATCTCGGTAGCATATTCTGTAACTGCATAATGCTGTAGTGTGATAAGGTAGTTAGGTGTATGTTCGACTCCCAGCCCTGCCAAGTGTGTGTGTGTGTGTTTCCAGCTGCCTGGGGACAGAGTAATGCTTTTAGATGGCTCACTCCCCATACATTCCCTATCGGCGTCTTTGCCTTTGCAGATGTCATCCACCTAGAAGTATGCCTGTGGGAGTGCGGTGATGCTGAAACTCAGTAGCGTGTTCTGTTACTGCATAATGCTGTAGTGTGGTAGGCTAGACAGGTAGGTGCTCGATTCCAAGGCATGGCAGGTGTGTGTGTTTGGCAGTTATACCGTATGTGTTGGTATCTGTGGGTGGCTAGCTGCGGGATGTGTTCAGTGTGTTTTGTTGCTGACCTATATAGTGTCCACATCACACATATTCTGCCAAGACACTGGGTTGTCAACACATACATTCACCAATAGGTCTGGTGAGTAAATGTCAGCAGCCCTACTCTTACCCTTGATACGGTCTGACCCATGTGACGCAACAAAACACATGTGCCTTGATAGTAACAACACTACATGATGCAGGTGGCACATGTAGTTTCCTTTTCATTCCTGTCTAATGCTTTGCTGTCATGTGGTCCGCTGTTGTGATATAAATGCAATATCTACATATGTGTGTACATGTATATGTGTGTATGTATATATATATATATATATATATATATATATATATATATATATATATATATATATATATATGTCCATGTATATATGTATACAAATAATATATATGATATATGTAGATATAGAGATAGACATAGATGTGAACATATATGTCTGGGGACATCAGCACTATTGAATGTTTGTGCCAAATGATCTGTACGTGATAACCTGGGATCTATGTATATCTGCCATGGCGTAGTGGTAATGCACATCATCTGTAGTGTGCAGGGTCATGGGTTGTAGTCGTGTAGACACCGGTTATTTTGTTGCTGGGAAGACCATGGGACATCGAATATGGTGATAGTAAGGCACCTGTTGCCAGTTGTGTATGGATCTGAGTGACACTGAGCAGTGGTCATTAATTTGGAGGTTCGGTATGGGTCATATAACTATTCATTAGAAGACTATGCAGATGAGGTTGACAATAGTGTATCCCATTTATCACCAGGGTGTGATGCAGGTCCCTGGAGTGTATGTGTGTAGTCAGCCGGGTGCAGGGCTTGAATATAGTTGACAGCATGGGAGGGGGGTCAGGCATACTGTAAGTACATTGCAGAACTGTGCCTCGGGAGTGCTCCTGCCTTAGCACGACTAAGCTAGGGGTGTGTCTATACTTGCCTGGTGACATTGGGAGGGATGACAGCAGTGGTGGGGTAGTCAGGGTGTACAGGCTGCACAAACAGGTGTTGATCAGCACAATCAGCAGATGACATGGCCAGCCCACACCTGAACAGTACGGTAATGTGAGCAAGCAGCATACACACAGGTTTTGTCCGCACTCTACACCACCGGTGTATACCTGCGGGGACATTTCACAACACAGTCCAACCAAATGAGAAGGGCTGCAGCAGGCAACATATACCAACATGTGCAGGAGGCTGGGGCAGTGAGGATGTGTATGCTGCCAAACAACCCTTACTGGGGTGACATAAGACTTTATAGACCCAGCGTGACTTACCAGGGGCTACATGGGCTGGGGATGGTGGAGCACTATGGGATGGACAGAGACCTCCTACAGTGGCTTGTTGACCTGTGTCTGTCACACCTGACACATCAAACAGGCCAAGGGAAACCCATCACAGTGGATACCACGGTATGTGTTGGCCTAGGTGTACTAGCCACAGGTACCTCACACAGCACAACTGGGGATATCATGGGTATCTCACAGGCATCTGCATCCAGAGTATTGCACCAGTTCACAGACGCCATGTCAACACATGCTAGTGAGCATGTACATGTCCTCAACACGCGTGATTAGTAGACCAGCAATATGCATCAGTTCAACTACATGGATGACTACCCTGGGGTACTGGGTGCTATAGCCTGCACACACATACACATCGAAGCACCACCCGGTGAGTGGGGCAGGGCCTACAATCACTGCAGGGGCATACCCTCTGACAGCTAGGCCATATGCGATGGCCAGGGCATGAGTTTGAATGTGTGTGCTGTCTGCCCTGGAAGCTATGATGATTCTGATATATGATGTCTGATACAGCTGTACCACACCAATGCCAATATGGACATCCCCTACAGTCTCCTAGTGGGGGATGCTTGGTAAACACTGGTGCCGTGGCTGATGACACCCATCAGCAATGCACACACACCTGAACACTCACACCATAATAAGGCGGATGCACAGGCAAGACATATACTTGTGCATGTGTTTGGGATGCGCAGTTCATGGTTCTGGTATCCGGACACATTTGGTGGAGCTCTGCAGTATTCACTAGCTACATGCATACAAGTTGATATGGTATTTGCTATGCTACACAATCTTATCCTGCAGTAACAGTTGCAGCAGGCACAGCATGGGGCAGGGCCACACAGCCCAACACCACTGCCAAGGCCTGTACAGGCACAGTGTGACTTGGTGAAGGAACTACCTGAGCAGGACACAGTCAGTGAAAGCCCATGCACAGTATGACCTGCACTTGGCAAAGAGGCATCACAAGGCATATGCACTGACACAGTTGGTACCCACGGATTTCCCCTCTCTGACCCGCACACAGTACAATGGATGCCAAACATGACACTACCTGTGCTCGGCCATGTATAGAAGGTGCATTGTGTGCATCTGACATAGGCAGCCCTCCAGCACCGTCCACAAGTCCAGAACACACCCAGGTTATGTCTATTGACCTAACAATTGGCAGTTGTATTAGAATGTGTATTTACCCATTGCTATGGAATGTATGTGAGCATACAAGTGACTGTGGTGGCCGAATGTTAGGGCAGCAGACAGTACACATCCATAGTGGCACCATGACCTCTGTAGCACATATGGGGGTCACAATGGTAGCCAGTAGTACACAGGGTGTCCTAACCCACTGCAGATTATGGGCTGACCATCATGTGTGTCCGTACAGCCCACACACGTTCCATGCAGCTGGACAGATGTGGACCAATACAGACAAATGATATACAATGGCCTATGGATATGCCCAATGAATGACCCCAACCCCCTAAGACACACACAGACTACAGCAGGCCAGGCAGTTTGATGTAGGTTGTGTAAGCTAGGACGTCCAACACCACTGTGCTGGTATTTAAAGCTGGGAACTGACATACACTGTTATCCCTCGAAACAGCAATTTAGGTAGGTCCACCCACTGACATGGAGTACCTGGCATACCAGTACAGTAGCGGCAGATGTGTACAACTGTCAGCTGTGCCCCCCATCAAAGCTACACATGTGAGAGTCATGTGCGCCACCCACGGTGCTGTGTAGGACTGTGGTTGTGGTTGGATGTCCCCCCACGCTATGCAGACATGTAGCAACTGTCAATGCCACATGACCATTAGCTACCCTGCAGACACAGCATGACACCTGTCTGTGTAGAACGGAGGGGTCAGCAACACAGTACTAACTATCTGGACATGTGACACATGTGATACGGTTGACCATACTTGGCATGCTCACACACATGATGGTATGACGGTAATGTCGGTCGACAACATGCGTAATAGTCATACTGGACATGCTCACACACTGAAACACAGGACGGCCAGGCATGCATACACCAGTGGTCCGGACATATCTGCCAGTACATTGCTATACTGTTGGATGACTGCGCTGTATGGTGTGTGTGTGGTCTATTGTCTGTACATATGCCATGGTCTATTGTTAATTCACATGAGCTATGTGCGCAGGGTACTGCTACCAACACGTGAATAGGGTGGTTCTTTGTTTGCGGACAGACCGACACCTTTGGATACGGACTGGGTAAGGCACATTCCAGCAGGTGGGAGCAGTTGTGCGTGGGTTTGCACAGTGTTAAGTGCTGCTGACCTCTGGTCACAGCACCTTATACCCGTTTAGACTCCACATTTCTTTGACAGTGCACTACTGGCATACTGGTAGACAAACACGCTTACAGCCGCTCACTCACCGACATTTCTGCTTACATTTGTCACTCACGCTGGGTGTGTGTGATCCCTTGTGATGCGTGTTACATCGGACTACATGACTACAGTATCAGGTATGTGTAACCATTTTGCGATGGCAGGCGTTCAACTGTACAGACTTGGCGGCCTGTCCAGTGACGTAATCATATTATATGCGTGTTCCTCATACAATCTGCTCCCATCTGCCTGATACATGGGAACCGATACTCTGCAATGCTGACATTTGACTATGATTTTGTTAACGCAGCTGTCCGCCGAGTCATGCTACCGCATACCTACTGTACGTTTCCACCTTTCAGATTGCACGACGGGAGACTGTAGGAGTGACACCTTTCCCACTTTGCATAGGACAGTCCCTCATTAGGCATATCTCATGTGACAATACCAGACCTCTCCACCAATCGGGGACACATTTCTACAGAATCAGGGACAGGTCAAGAAAAAATCAGGGACACTTTTACAAAAGTAGTGCTATTAACTTGAAACATTGACAGAATCAGAGCATATGACTTAATACACATTTTCTGAAGTAAAAGAAGTTTATATCTCTTACTTATTGTCATTAGTCATTAAGTGTAATTCACCACCTTTCCTTCAAAAGTCACTAACTTTAGGAGGGATTAAGAGGGACAGAGTTAAACTTTCAATCAAACTCAGGGACGTACCTGAAAGTCAGGGACAGTTGAGAGGTATGGACAATACTCTAGCCATTGCAACTGTCCTGATTAGGGGACATTCCCATGTTGTACATGTCTGTACTGGTTGCTTGTTACAGGTCTTGTATACCTGACACATCGATATGTTATATGTAGTAGCATAAGCAATTTTACTGCTGCTATACTACACTTTGATTTGTGCCGATATGTATATTTCTGTACTATGCATGGCTGTAGGTATGTTTTGCCCTGGTACGTCTGACATTTCTACAGAGCAGGTTCCACTTTGGCCATTCAAAATGGTGGCAGCCCTATAGACCCTATATGTAGAGCTATCACGTGTCAAGGCAACACATACCCACAGCCAGTAGTAAACTGACGACTTCCACGGTTTGCATATGTTAAGGTTATTCATGTATCATTATAACTGATAATACTATTTCCTATTACATGTAGCTGATCTGATGCAACAAATTAATTTCTAACACCACTAGACACACTATATAGCCTCCATTCCCGAACTCACAGGCCATGTGCCATAACTGTCATTTTGCAGGACACAACTGCCCAGACAGGTGTGTCCCTCGCAGGCGTACGGGTGTTGAACCACTTCTATTATGCTATCATCTACCTAAGGTGGTCAGCAAATTATGCACTTTCCGTCACTAGCAGAACTCACATACCAATGGGTGTGAATGAACACTGTATCATGAACAATGCATAACACCCTGTGGGACACATTTAGATGATTGGTTCTATTAACCAGACACATTTACAGTCACAGAGCATATGTATTCATTCACGTTTGTCGAGGTACATGCTGTTTATGACTCATACATGTTGTCATCTGTCATTATCTGTATTCTGACACCTGTTCACCTAATATCACTAGTTCTGGAAGTGTTTAGTTGGACTTTGTTACATTCTGATACATAACTATGGATGTCCATGCTAATCGGGTACACGGCACTGATTTGGTCTCTATGTATTCCCCAGATGGTTTATAGACTATCCGGTGGATGTGCTCTTCAAGTTTGGGAGGTGTAGGCGTATGCTATGCCCACATAGGAATATTAATGACTTCCACTGGGCGGGCCTACTACATCTCTGCCAACCAGCACCTGCACACTTAAGTCCATTATTGCATACCCATGGTCCACCTACCTGGCACCCCTGGCATCCAGCAGTCATGACAAATACTTACTGTGAGCGCAGCTGGGGTATGAGCACACCCCTACACATTGCCCACTCTCCCCGTCTCAGGACACATGTCGTACGTTTTGTCAACCCATGTATTATCACACTTGCACAACCTACTGTTCCACGTACGCCTACATCCTGCTCATATTAGTGTCAGCAGATTCACACATACCCTGAATTTATGGGGTCCCGCAAGTGACACTGTTATCCATGTTTAAAATGTAGACCTTGCAGATCTCTCCCACTGGTACTTTCCTACTGGTGTTTTGGACAGCGGCAGTGTATTGATCTGTATTGCCTGTCTGTATGTCTGTCCGGCCTAGCTGGGCAATGTGGGGGGGTACAACGTTTATTTATTGGAACTCCCAGTCACATATGCTCGGGCTGTAAATATGTTACCCCTAATTGCTGTAAAGTAACCTATTTATGTACATGTGTATATCTACACTGATATATATATTTTGTTTTGTGTGTATGTGCATATATCAATACCTGTTGTTTGTGTATATATATCTATCTATATATATCCGTAGTATATCCTTGTGTGTATATATATATATATATATATATATCTGTATGAATATATATGTGTATATAAATTAATATATATATATATATATATATATATATATATATATATATATATATGTTTTATCTATATATACATCTGTGGGTCGGGGTTCCACATGTTTCCCTTCCCATTTGACTATTTCATTCATTTATAGATACAATGAATATTATTCTGGACATCAGTTATAAATTCACTACAGGTATGCAATAGTCCTGTCAGCAGATGTGACAGTTGGTTGGTGTACTTATGTGTACGAACCTCTGTGATACTCGGGGACTCGTTTCTACAGTGACAGGGACAAGGCTATGACAACTCAGGGACAATCACGGACACTTCTACCATATTAGTACTATTAACTTGGAACGTGTTGACAGATTTGTAATACTACTAATTTTCTGCAGTTAAATGCATCTATTACTCTTCATTGTTGTAAGTAGTCATTCTCATTCAACACCTTTCCTCCAAAGGTCACTGGCTTTGTGAGTGGTTAAGAGGCTGGCCAGTTATTGTGCGAATGCTCTAACCATTGGTAGCATTGACATTGTCATATGTACAGGTTGGGATATATTCTGGGGACTAGGGTTGCCACCTTTACAAATGGTCAAGATGGGACATTTTCGGAACACACATCAGATTTTACAGGCCAACACATACCCATGGTCAGTACAAAGGATAGAACTTTACTTATTTGCCTAAATAAAAGCCTATTCTTGTAGAGGTTTAGTTGCTTGTTCTGTTTCTTGTAACATTTAGGTATTTTAGATACAGAAATAATTATTTTCTGCAACTATTACGTAACATATGGGACATAATTATGTCCTACAATCTCAGGACATTTGCCATTTTTAATATTTTTTGTCAGGACACAACTGTTCAAAGAGGGACTGTCCCTCACAAAGTGGGACAGATGGTAACCCTACTGGGGACACCAGATTGTTTGGGCCAACACATAGCCACGGTCAGTGCAGGTTTAGAACATTCATTAGTTTCCTAGCTGTGAGCCTTTAGCACTTTTGTTGTTTGTATGTTTCTCGTACAAATTATGTTTATTCTATCCTGACATGACCGCTTTAGGCAACTGTTACATGCAGTATGGTACATAGTTATTTCCTACAATCACAGGACATTTGGCATTGTATCATTGTTGGTCAGGTCACACCTACACACACATTAATTGTCCCTCACACAGTGGATCAGGGGGTATCCTGTTTACGTCAGTGCCTTCATCACCCTTATACCATGTTCCACTATGCGAATGTGTGCAATATATTCTCTCGCTTATTCGTGTCGGGACACGTGTGTCATGGGCAGGTGTTTGATTCTGGGTAGTAGGTTCTGCATGACCATCTAGGGCTGGACAGTCTCGTGCACCACTACTGCACATTCCAACTTGTGTCCAGATGTCTACAGGACTGGACATCATGTCTTCATACCCATTCTAATGTTTACACAGGTTACTTATCCCATGAGGGATATCCCAAAAATTTAACAAGACCGATAATAACAAGACCGATACCGAACATTCTTCTGGCGTTACGAAAATGTGCTGGTGGTTTTACATGCAAGGGATACATAGTTTGCAATCCTGAAACTGCCTAGGGTGACACTACCTACTACATATGTGTAGTGGTCACTATGTGTAGATGTGGCTGCACCAAACTAGTAGGCCAGGTATGTCTGGATTTGGTGGACGTTCATGTATGGGGGTGGGTTGTGTGCTGTGGAGGGGATGCTGGGTAGTCCATTATGCATCCAGGTGTGTTGCATTTGATATGGCCAGTTCCATCAGGACCAATCTGTGGGTATGTGCCGGTGACATGTCTGTACATTTGTATCGCACATTTTAATATTCATATGTTTGTGAGATTGTGTTCTACAGTATGGCCTGTCTGGTTGTATTGCAGATGTGTATACATGTTTTTGTGTTTCTTTCTGCTTCACCCGCTGCTCCCTCATACACCTCTGGTTCACCTATTCTGCATACGACACAGTGTCGCCTTTGAGGATTATACCATTACCCATCCTCCCCCACACACATATTCCTGACACTCCATCCATCACTGCTTTGGTTGATGGCCCATGACACAGTCAAGGTAACACATTGCATACCCTACATATGTCAGGTACCTGTATGGTTGTGTGGACTACCCTGCCATGTTTGACTTTCCACATGCTATACCTCACGCACATAGGTACACGCCCATACTTAACTTTCATGACATGGTTGGTATACCCGGGTAATACCCGTTCAACTGTGACACATCCTGACAAGTTCGGCTTGGACCGCAGATGTGCGGATTTTGGCTGACTGTTCTAATCATTGGTAGGATGCCACCTTTTCCTATGTCCAGGATGGGATATATTCCGGACACATATCCGATTGTACTGGACAACACGTACCCACAGTCAATGCTATGGATAATACTGTTCCTTTCAGCCTACGTGTTGCCTTATTGTCGTAGCAGTTTATATGCTCCTTCTGTTTCGTTTACATGCTTGTTCTATTTCCTGTCACATTTGGTATGTGAAATACGGACATACCTATTGTATGTGACTATTACATGCGCTGTGGGATATAATTCGGTCATACGGTCACTAGATATTTACATTTATCGTGTTTTTTGTTATGGACACATCTTCCCAGCTGTGTACCCTCCCTCACAATATGGGTCAGCTGGTGATCTTGACCATTGGGCTGGACGTACCTATTGGCGGTGTGCTAACATATCATGCGTTTCACTTCCACTTGGTATAACTATCTACACTGCGTTGGACTATGGGCACACGGTTTTCAATGTCATTTGTTCCCAGGATAGGGACCCGTTATTCCCTACCGTGCATTTGTGTTTGCTTCTTCATTTTGTGTTCGCAGGAACTGTCTTGCATGCTTTGCATACGTTTCAGTATCCACGGACACTGACAGATGTGATTGCTATTGCTTGCAAATTGTTATATGCAAGCATTTTAGGTTGCATGTCGACAGCTGACATTTCCACGCCTCCGTGTGGCACTTAGACACACCCTATGCACTCAAGCTCCTTTCCTATGCACGTGGCTGTGGTGGCAGCGCGCCTTTATTAATATGCTTTTGGTGCTATTGCTTCATCTTCACGCCGCACGGTCGGCGCCAGCCTTGCACCGAGCTTCATGAATCCCAGGAAGTATCTCTAGACTGAGGACCTATACCTAGCAATGGAAAAAAATGTATCAGCTCTTTTAAGTACAATGCTTTTATTGAGGTTGTTGCTTTTTATTGAGGTTGCCTTTGTGGCTCTGTCTCTCTGTCCTTTTGTCATTCTGTCTTGCTGCTTTATCACAAAGCCAAATTCAATAAAAAGCTTTCTAGTAATGACAGAGGGACAATATTTTTTACTCTTTAAGTAAAAAAATATTGAAACTCTGTCATTAGCGAGATAATGTATACACACGCACACACACACACACACACACACACACACACACACACACACACACACACACACACACACACTCTTGCATCTCCATACAGCATTTCCTACACACACACACACACACACACACACACACACACACACACACACACACACACACACACACACACACACACACACACACACACACACAAGAAAAAAAGACACGTACATTTTAAACAGCTGGTATGTTTACACACATATTTTAAATAAGTAGCCGGTGAACCGATGCGTTGTACCTAGCTGCTATTTATGAAAAAAAATCTTTTCCTACTGCCTATGATATAATATCCCTGCCATGTGTCCACAAATATATTGATATTTTGTCCACTGCGACCCCTACCATCTTATTCTTTTAAAATTTAACCCTTCTACTAGCTACAATAATATGACTATAGTACCCAGAAATGATGGACCTGTCTGTCAGATAATGCTCTATATTGTTAAGTCTTAACTGAAAAAGCTTCCTGTTTAAAAGCTAAATACCTACTATTTTCAGTCTGACATGCAGCTGGAGCTATTCCCTGATACAGGCAAAAACATATTATTGCAATATTACAAACACATCTTTTGTGATTGTTGCCAAATATAAACTCTTCCAGGCTCCATAATTTAGAAAAACATCATTTGGCACAAGTACGCAACTTTATTTGAAACCAGGAACAATATGTGAAAAACAAAAATGAACTAGTGCTTCGACATACGCCTTTAAGGTTCAAATGTTTTAAATACAGTAAAGCACATAAATAGTTCATCAATTAGAACATTACTAAATAGAACAATAGAATATACCAGAATGCATATGAATTTAAATGAAAACATAAAGCAAAAGTAATTCAATTGAAACTAATGAGTATGTAGAATAATAATAAATCTGATGTTGTTAATCTTCGTTTATTCCTTACGTATGGGAAACGGTTCTGACCTCGGAACCAAGCCGGCCTTTTTTCATGCTCGCGTCAGCCACAAACCTCTCGAGCTAACATTTTACCCATCATGCCCTCTTACGTCAGATTTAGTTTGCCACGTTGCTGTTCAGCCATGTCCAGCAATTCCTCTCCAGCTAAGTGTATTTTTTAGATAATTTTTCAGTATTTTCATAAAGATTTGTTAAATTTTTTGACTTTATTAAGTAGTTTTTTTCCCTTATTCTCTACCTTTTGTACCTTTGTGGTATCTCTACTACCAATGTTGGTAGTCTTTTCTCACTACTTGTGTATAGGTGACTAAAGTATCTATTTTTAATTTTATTTTTAATTTTTTTTTTGTGTAGATATAATGTCTGAGAAGAAAGGGACTACAGGTTTTAAGAGGTGTTCTGAGTGTGGACACAAACTGCCTCACTCTGACACACATGACTTGTGTGTTTACTATTTGGGTGTGCCTCATCTCACACTGACACCACTCTGTCAGATTTGTAAAGGGTTTTCTGCCAGGACCTTGAATGAATGTAAAAATAAACTAGTACTAAAGGGTCTCCTTAAGACCACTTTCTGCGAGGCTATTTCTGGGTCATAGGATTTTTCTACTACTTCCAATCAACTTAAAAAGTCCCTTCCATCGTCTCCCTCTGGAGACCCTAAGGAAGTGAGACATAAAAAGGCTAAATTGTCAGAGTTGTCGGTGCCTGTTGCTTCGTCTCCGTCTCACTTGACTCTGTCTCTGATTATGTCTGCTGGTCCTTCTACACCGTTGCTTTTGGTGCAGACATCATCCTTCTTGGTACCTACTAGTTCCATGCAGACTTCCTCAGCACCGATGGATATATCGGCGCAGTCATCTTTGGCATCTACAGAAGTCTCAGCACAGACATCTTCGATGCCTACAGTTGTCTCGGTGCAGACGCCTTTGGCGCCAACAGTTTTCTTGGCACAGAGCCCCTCGACACCGATAGTTTTCTCGGGGCAGACCCCCTTGGCACCAACAGTTTTCTCGGCACAGTCCCCTTCGGCACCGACAATTACTACAGTGCAGGCTTTTTTGGTACCGATGGTTTCGGTGCAGGCAACCCCCTTTTTGACATCCCTTGTCAGTGGTCGTACTAGCCCTTTTTTGGACAGACCCAAATCACCTTCAGGGTTTTCAGTGAGGTCTACCAGAAGCCTTTCTGAACATGATGTGGTATGTTTTATAGACCAGCTGCTTTTGGCTAGAGGAATACTTGCCCCTTCAAAAGTGCCTCTCCCCTCTGGAGTTGATCACCCTTCTCCACAGACTCCTACCTATTCTCATTTGACCTGTGTGGAGATGCCAAAGCATCCCTCCTCTGGCGGACTGACCCTATAGTCCTTGGGAAGGACATTGGCCATTGCTCCTCGGCCATCTCTGTCAAGGACTACTACTTCCTCTGAGCCTCAGCTGTCTCAAGTCACAACCCCTGCACATCAGGCACAAGATTCTCAGGCCTTTCCCCCTGGGAAACTCCGTATTTACAATCTTCCCCAGAGTCTCCCACTGAGGAAGCTCACCGCAAGACTATGTGTAAAAGGAAGCACATGGACTCCACGGAGGAGTCATTGACCGAAGACACAGACTACGATGATGAGGAGGGGTCCCCACGTTCACCTTCTGATGAGATTTCCTTTGGTGACATCCTTGAAATTTTAAAATAGAGAGGTGAATGGAAATCCTCTAACCCTTTCTCAGAGAAGTCTGTGTTCTTGCAGGCTTTTGGAGCCCAACAGCCAACCTCCTGGGTTATCCCACCTGCCAAAGAGCTTGTCAAGTTCATTGTGCAGCATGCGTGGAAGGCACCAGACTCTGTGGAAGCCATACCTCGTAGGCCAGACAAAATCCTTTCTCCCCCAGAAGAGTGCCCTCATTGGTCGAAAGGTCTCCCTGTAGATACCGTGGTAGTGGCAGCTGCTACAAAAAATGAACTGGCAAAGGAGAGCCAGACTGTTCACTCACCAAATAAGGAATCCTGGGCAATGGATATATTAGGAAAATGAGTCTTTGTGTCATTGACCTTTGCTGTTAGTTCTTTGAACTACCTGGCACATTTCACAAGGCTACAGACTTGGTGTCTGAACTCTCTGAGACCCTGGCAGGAGCAGTTTCTGATGAGGTCCGTGACAAAGTGGCCTCTCAGTTAGTGACCCTAGAATCGTTTTCCAATTTGTCAATGCGTTTGATATCCCACGCTACTGATGGAGCGGCAAGATCTGTGGGTGCAGGCATAGTCATGAGACACCATGCCTGGATGCGCATTTGTGATTTTACAGACCACTTCAAGGCTTCCTTCCTTAATGCCCCTATTGAGACCACTACTTTGTTTGCATCCAAGGTAAAAGATACATTGACCAGATGTGAACAAGTCGGTAAGGCCCTGTCTGCCTTGGGTATCCATTTATCTTCTCCTCAGCGGTTCTATTCTAGGAATCAGAAGAGTGGGAAAATGTGGCACAAAAAGTCCCAGTGTCCTTTCCATGACACTCAGGCAGAGTTTTTCCCCAGAGGCAGAGGGGGGAACTCTAATAATGGAAGATGCCCCTTTCAGGGCAGGGGAGGTTCGCGAAACTGGGGCTGCAGAGGATCCTTGTCTGGGCAGTCCTATCAGCGCTCCTAGGGTGTGGCCCAATTGCTTTCCTCTAGAAGCTGTCAGGGGTCATTTTTCCTTGTACCCTTCTGCTGGCAAACCATAACCACAGATGCTTGGGTACAAAAGATCATCACCAGAGGATACCATATTCCATTATTATCCAGTCCCACCTTACCCAAAAGCTTACACGACATGCCACCCAGTCAAAGGGAGGCCGCAGCTATAGAGATTTCAAAGCTGCTTCAAAAAAGAGTCATCCAAACAGTTCCACCAGACCAGACAGGATCCATCTTCTACTCAAGATTCTTTTTGGTGCCAAAAAAGACCAGAGACTGGAGGTCAATTCTGGATCTCAGTGCCCTAAACAAATTTGTAAAGATGGAAAAATTCCGGATGGTCACGGTTTAGTCTATTCTTCCACTTTTGGAAAAAGACGATTGGATGTGCTCCACAGATCTTCAAGACGCATTCTACCACATAAAGGTGGAAAGACACTCAAGAAGATATCTTCACTTCCAGGCGGGAGCGAGTCATTACCAGTTCTGAGTACTGCCCTTCGGACTCTCTACAGCCCCCAGAGTGTTCACAAAGTGCATGGCAGTAGTCACAGCTCATCTGCTGCTTCAAGGGTTCCAGGTGTTTCCTTACCTAGATGACTGGCTCATTACTGCCCCAACAAGACATCTACTGGATCAGGCTTTGACTTACACTTTTGGTACTGCTCAGTAGCTCAGAATATCAGTAAACTGGAAGAAGTCACACCTTCCTCCGAGTCAGTCATTAGAGTACATTGGAGTGATTCTGGACACAATGACTTCTACAGCCTCCCTACCAGATCACAGAATTCAGAGGATCAAGCAACAGGTTCAGGCAATACTGTCACAAAATCTAGCCTCAGCTCAATCTGCTCTTCAACTGCTGGGATCAATGGAAGCCTCCATCACCATAGTTCCCCTAGCAAGGCTACACATGAGGCTTCTTCAATGGCTGCTTCTTATTCAGTGGTACCCATCCCAGCATCCCTTATATTTTCTGAATCGAATAACCAACATTTGCAAACAGGACTTGCTCTGGTGGATATCAAACAACCCTCACCAGTGGTCTCACTCCTTCAACCCTCATCAGCCCAATGCCACAGTGACCACAGATATCTTCCTGATGAGGTGGGGGGGTACTGTTTCAGGGAAGGACAGTTCAAGACACTTGGTCACAGATGGAGGCCCATCTGCGTATCAATTTACTAGAACTGAGGACAGTGCTACTAGTGTTACAAGCATTCCAGTCATTCCTTCCATCAGGGACTATTGCAATTCACTCAAACAACATGGCAGTAGTCCGGTACATCAACAAACAAGGGGGAACCAGATCATACCCACTCTGTTGAGAGGCCATGAGAATTTGGCAATGGGCAATAGCCTCCAACCATTTCTGATAGTGATGCACATTCCTGGGAACTCCAGCTTGATAGCAAACAAATTGAGCAGATTCATTCTACAGCCTCTCGAGTGGTCTCTCAGTCCCCTTGTGGCGGAGAAGATTTTCGACCACAGGGGCCAGCTTTGCTGCAATCTATTTTCATTGCTGTCCAATCAGAAGTGCAGCGACTACTTTGCCCTGATCCCCCCTCAGGGACACTTACTGAGAGATGCTCTAGTCTACGATTGCCCCCCAGGTCTACTATATGCCTATCCTCCAATACCCCTCATGCTTCTGTTCCTCAAGAAAGCATGTCGGTTGAAGAGCAAATTGATCCTCATTGCCCCAGATTGGCCTCAACAAGTTTGGTTTCCATTCCTGTGGCCTCATTTGTTAGACTGACCATGGATTCGCAATCCAGCTCCAGAGCTGATCTCTCACCCACAGAACCTGGTTCATCCAAACCTATCCAGCTTGAAACTGACAGCTTGGTTTCTCCACTTCCAATGATTGTCAGGCAGCATGACCTATCTTCCCCTGTGCGTAACATTCTAATTGCCTCTCATAGATTATCCACAAGACTACTCTACCACAGCAAATGGAAGAGGTTTTCTCTCTGGCTACAAGATAAACAAATGGACCCTTTTTCAGCCCCTGTTCCTATTGTACTAGAATATCTTTCAGACCTTTTTAAATCGGGGGTAGCAACCTCCACATTTCATGTTCATTTGGCAGCAATTTCTAATTTTCATAATGGCTTCCAGTGCTCTTCCTTAATGTCACACAGACTTTGTAAGACCTTCCTGAATGGGATAGCCCAACTAAAACCTCCATTCAGAGAACCTGTTCAACCTTGGGACTTGGCCTTAGTCCTTCAAGAGTTGACAAATTCTCCTTTTGAGGCTACATCTACCTGTGACCTAAAGTATTTAACATGGAAAACGTTATTCTTAGTTGCTATTACCTCTGCCAGACATATTTATGAATTACAAGCCTTGTCTATCAAGCCGCCCTACCTCATCTTTCACAAGGACAGAGTTTCATTAAGGACCAATCCAACCTTCTTGCCTAAGGTCATTTCTGAGTTATCTATCAATCAGACTATTGATTTGCTAGTGTTCTTCCTTAATTATTCTAATAGAGGGGAATATTGCCTGCATACCTTGGATATAAATAGACAAATTGCTTTTTACCTAGACAGGACTAAATCTAATAGAAAAATCTGACCAGCTGCTTTTAGCATTTTCTGATTCCAAATTGGGCTGCCCACTTTCTAAAGTTACTTTAGCCACTTGGCTGAGCAATTGTATTACCTTAATTTATGGCAAGAATGGTATCCCTTTACCGGGCAGAGTAAAGGCCCACTCCACAAGATCAGTGTCATCTTCGGCAGCCTTCCATGCTAGAACATCTTTGAATGACATTTGTGCAGCTGCAACCTGGGCTAGCCCTCATACCTTCATTACTCATTATAAATTGGACTTGGCCTCCAGAGGCAGAACTTCCTTTGGCTTTATGGTGCTCTGGTATGTCCTTCCATAATGCCACCCAGGGAACGAGGTAGCTGGGGACTCTGTCCCATATGTAAGGAATAAACAAAGATTAACAACATCAGATAAAGAAGTTATGTTTTACCATAACATTCCATCGGTGTTGTTTTATCTTCATTTATTCAATTCGGCCCACCCGCCTTCCCCCTCCGAAAGTTTCTGGTGGATCTCATTTGTCCTTTTTTCCAGTTGTTAGGTCATGTCTGACCAGAGGTAGCCTTGGCTTCACTTTTCCAATTTACAAACTAGATCTGAGGTAATAGGGAGAATGGCATGATGGGTAAAATCTTAGCTCGAGAGGTTTGTGGCTGATGCGAGCTTGAAAAAAGGCTGGCTCAGTTCCGAGGTCGGAACCAGATCCCATACGTAATGAATAAACAAAGACAAAACAAGACAGACGAAATGTTATGGTAAGACATAACTTCTTTTTTAGCAATAATAATAGCAATAATAACAATAAGCCAGTTGAATACAAAACTACACATATCCTAACTTCTATGAAATGAGGTTCCAAGATACTTCCAAAGCTGTTATATTAAATATTTCATAAATAATTCATTATTAAGGCCCCTTGATTGCAAAGTAGCATAAATGAAAATAAACCAAGCATCCTTCTGCAATAACATATGTGAAGGATCTAAATATAAATCAGAACATGTCAACTCATACATTATAAAGAACCTCAATAAATATGAATCACTATTATGATATTTAAAAAATGTGATGTTACAGGGCTGGTAGGAGAATTATTTTTGACATCTCGGATGTGTTCACGTATCCTCATCCAAAGTTGACATATGGTTTTATCAATGTAAAACTTTTTACAGGGGCAAAGTATCCCATAAATTACCATTTTCTGATAAATTAAATACTCCTGGAACTTTGAACAGCTTCCCATTAATGATGTGTGTAGTTCCCTGATCCACGTAACTACAAGACATGCATCTCTTACTCTGAGACTCCAAAACCTCACTACCCATATGTGTGTGTATTCAACTCTACTTGCTATGCTTGGTGAATTTTGATATGTTTGAAAAGGCATCACAAATTCCCACAGCTTATATGGCATAGTGGTACATTTCTCTGACCCTAGTGCACAGAGTCCTGGGTTTAAGACTTGGTAATACTATGTTTTTTCCATAATATTATATGACTGTAATGCATGATATGGTTGAAAAAGCCTTGCAAATTCCCACAGCTCATATGGTGTAGTTGTGCATTGCTCTGACTGTAGTGCACAGAGTCCTGGGTTCAAGAACTGCCACAGCTGGTTATTTTGTTGCTGGGCAGAACAGAGGCTGAATGAGTTAGAGTGATTAAAGCAGTTTTAAGTGGGTTTATGTAGGTTTTAGTGACACTAAATGATGCCAAGAGGTGCTTAGTCTTGCTTGGCTATGCTTAGCACTGTGTATTCCTGCTTAAACATGTGCTAATTTCAAAAAAAAAAAGAAAAGAAAAAAAGGGTGATAGAAAAGTGGTGAAATGGGGGCAAGCAGGGGAGAAAACAATGTGAAAGGCAGCTAAAGATGTGCAGGATGGGTGTAGGAAAGGACCATTCTTCTGCAGCAACAGCTGTGAATGATGTGGCCAATTTGGAATTTAGTGCCTTACACCACACAGGGAGGGATATGAAAACTTTACCCACTGATGATGGCTTGATAGCCGAAACTGGTTTGGAGATATTTACAACAAGAATATGGAATAAATATTATCTTTGAATTTCATTCAAGACTTCAGTGTCTTTGTATTGCACTTTGCTGGCCGCTGGTGTTTGGAGTGATATGGGCAACCTACTTTGCCTGAGTAATTCAAGGGTAAATTGACTGAAGTCAGTGTACTTGGGGGCGAAATGGAGAGATATGTATGGGATGTGTTTTTTTTGGGGGGGGGGGCAGATGCCCTTTTTTTTTTTTTTTTTTTTTAAGGTGAGAGTGGGATGTTGGGGAAAGGTTGTATGTACATTTATAGGTTCATAGGTGTGTACTAGGCTAATGGCCCTGGAGCCTTTACAAGCCTAGCCCATAGGATTACCCTGGCATCTTGCCACCTGACCTTAGTTCCTAGTGCCTCTGTCGAGTAGAGCCATTGGAGTGATCCCCAGGGTGAATTTTCTATTTCCCATCCACTCATCAAGATTTCTCTTGAAGAGGGCCAGTGAGGTGCTCTGCTTGACATGTATGGGAAGTCTATTCCATAGCATGGGCAGTCCCTGGGCTATGAACCTGTCCCTCCAGCATGTTCTGTTGATTGTGGTAATGAGGTTGAGGTCTCTGGAGCATGTGGTGGGAGGGATTGGAATTTATTTAGATGTAGCATTTCTAACAGAGTTTTGTCAGACATGGCTTTGTAAGTCAAGCAGAGATCGTCTCAAAGTAGGCGATATGAGACAGAGAATAGATGGAGTTTTTTTAATCTGTCTATATAGGACAAGTGTTTAAGGCCTAGGGATCCTCTTTGTGAGGTACTTGTGTGGCCTCTCCAGTTGTTGCAGGTGTCTAGTGAGGTACATGCCAAATGGGGCACTGTAGTCAATGACTGGCCTAATGAGGGAAGAGTAGAGGGAGACAACCTCTTTCTTCCTGGATGCAAAACCCTTAGTAATGAGATGTGCCACATAGAAGGACTTTCTGATCATAGCGGCAATGTGGTGGTTAAAAGGGAGGTTGCTGTCAACCTGTGTTCCCAGATCTATTATAATGTTTGGACTACCATCAATGTGGTAATTCAATGGAACCAGGTTTTTCCCAAGGGGGATGATGACACATTTTTTGGCATTGAGCTTAAGGCCATGGTTCTGACACCAGTCGCTGATGTCATTGAGGCCTTTCTGTAGGATGTCAACATCACATGGGGAGTTAATAATAGCTCCCAACTTGCAATCATCTGTGAACTTTGGCAGCCAGAGTCCCTTTGTGTTGGCCTGGACTTCAGGGAAGTAGATACCAAACAGGAGAAGACCCAGGACTGGTTGGCAGTCTGACTTGGAGTCATCTACTTTCACACTGTGGGTTCTATCTGTGAGCCAGTTTGCAACCCACCTAGTGATATAGGGGTTGATGCCTAGCTTTGTGAGTTTTTCTATGATTCCTGAGTGGGGAATGGTATCAAAGGCCTTGGTCAGATCAAGGTAGACTGTATGAACCACCTTGCCTTCATCCACAGCTCTGGTGACTGACTCAAAGAAGTTGACCAAGTTGAGCGGGCATAATCTGCCCTTCACAAAACCAAACTGTGTAGGATCCAGAGTTTGGACATTCCCTATATCCTTGTTTATTAGGTCCATGATGATGCATTCCATAGCTTTGCATATCAGACTCATCAGGCTAATTGGGCAATAATTCCCGGAGTCTGTAGTCGCTCTTCCTTTGTGGAGAGGTATGACTGTAATAGTGCTCCATTTGGTAGGAACAAAGCCTAAGGTGAGACTGATTAAACAGGGTACACAGGTGAGGTGCCAGTTCACTCTGTAGTTCATGTAGAACACAGCCAGGGATATGGTCAGATCCCATAAAAGCTGTATTCTTGGTCTTGGACAGTGCTGCTTTAACCTCTGCAGCAGCAATACTGGGTGCCTAGCAATCTACTGGTTTTGTGATTTGTCCTTTGGGAGGGGGAGGTAAAGTTAGCACTGAATCTGTAGGCCAGTATATTGGCATTATCTTTTGGCTCGGTATAGGAGGTACCATTGTGCAGTAGCCCAGAGCAAATCTGGGTATTGTTGTGGAGAGTTTTTACATAACTATGGAAGGACTTGTGGTTGCCTTTGCTATCTGCTGCAATTCTGTTTTCATAGCTAGCTTTAGAGGATTTGATAAGGCATCTCAACCTTTTCTTGAGGCTGATGAGGGAGTTTTTCCAGTCTTGGGACTTCGCCTTATTCCTCATCAGTTTCCTCCTTCTGTTGTAGAGTTTGTTTATGTCAGGGGACCACCAGATTGGCTTCCTTTTTTGTGAGGAGAGTGTCTTAGTTCTATTGGGTATGGCAAGGTCCATGCATTTATGTACATGTTTGTACAGTGCATTTGTGTATAATTTAGCGGATATGCAACTACTCCCCATTTGCATTGGTGGCGTGAAGTTAGCCACCTCTGTTTTTAAGAGCCCAAAGTTAGCTTTGGAGAAGTTTTTCATGGTGGTTACATTTGTGGGGGTGGGGATGGGTGGGAAGGATGTGGATTTCCAAGGTGATTAGTTTATGGTCGGATGGAATTCATAAACAGATTTATATAAATTATATAATTTACTTGATAAATTCTTGACATAATCAATGCCTATTTGTATAGCACATTTATTCTATGAGACTGGACATAATTTATGTATTCATGTTTTTTATTTTTTTTATTTATTTACACAGGATTAACTTTGGTTGTGAAATACGAGAAGGCTTATATTTTTTAATAAGTTATAGTATATGGTTTGCTTAGTATACACATATATTTTATGTGTTTTACACACGTACTTTCATAGCTACGATTTTAATAATATTTTAATATATTTATTGATCATATATATATATATATATATATATATATATATATATATATATATATATATAAAATATTGTTCATAGCATTTCAGTTATCTCAGTCCATGATTGTCTGTTTTTTCAGAGGTTGGTTACTTTAAGAAAGTTGAAACGGACTAATTGCTACAATGTATTGTACCGCTGTGCTTTGTTTTATTTAAATGGCAGGAAATGACGGTATTCTTGTTTGAGAAAGTTTGGCATAGCCAAACGAAAGCGCTTACCACAATTGTTTGTACTACAACTGTTTTTATACCAACTACAACTGTTTTTATACCACGTTGCAATTCGATTTGGAATTTAATAAAACTTTCTTCAGCCTGTTCGGATCGTTTTTGGTACTTGGTTTTATCAGTGCTCTCATTGCCTTGGTGTGTGTTTAATGAGCGACATGGATTTGGCTGAGGCGGAGACTGAAGTAACTCAAAAGAACATGCTCGGGAATTTAACAGTACTCATTCAAAAATTAACGGACAGAATTGATCGACTAGACCAACGAAGTTTGTCTCAATGTTCTAATCTTTCCCTTCATTCCAACCCATTTACAGACATTCATGAACCTAATGTTAATGGTCAACAGAATGCAAATCTTCCCATGGTGGCAACAGCTGAAACAAATGGAAGTGATGTGCACATTAGAGAACAATCAAACGGACCTTCGGATACTTTTCCATTAAGGAGTAGTGAGTCTTTCTCTTCATGGCTAAAAAGTGACAGTGGTTTTGAACATACTACAAATTACAATTCAGGTATGTCTAAGACTTATCATGAAAAATTATCAGAATTAGACCATGTTTTGATAAAAATCAAAAAGCTACAAATGGACAATAACTATTTTTCTGAATGCTTAAAGAAAAAAGTGGTTCCTAAAGGTTTACGCATTTGGCGTTTTCCGACTGGCCTTGTAGCCAATTCACCACTACATTTTGATTTAATTAAGCTTTTTGATAAATTTGGGGCAGATTATATGAATTTAGTCATTAATGATAATATTAAAATAATAGAAACTTTATCAAAGAGAGCAAACGAACTGGATACTATAGTAAAAAATGATTCTGCCTTCACTATAAATGACTTTGATTATCAACGCATTTTAAAATCAATAGATGAAAAAATAAAATCTATCAAGGATAGGAAATTAAAAAAGCTTACAAGTGATGTCAGTGCTTATGCTATGGGTTTGGCCTACCCCCCACCCCAATTTCGCAACAATAGGATTCAAAATCAACTAATGTTAATGATAGGAATGACATCCATGTCATTTCGAATAATAGCATGGAAGACATGGAAACAGAAACCAATGATGATTTTTTAGAAGCAAGCGCGTTTCCACCTCTCAGAAGGTCAGAAAGGTTACAACAACGTCAACAGCTGGGCCAATATTCCAACCAAATGAGAGGTTGGGACTCGTTGAACCAACCACACATGCGAGGAACTTTTTCCAGGGGGAGGAACAATTACAACAGGGGCCCGTGGAGAGGCCGCAAATGACTATGTCTGAAGTATTGCCACATCTGAAGATTTACACAAACAAAATGAATGATTTTAAAGTTTACAACTACTCACAATTTGAGTTTGATAACTGTATTTGTGAATTGTTATCAAGGGGACTTACTTTTATACCTAACCGTAAGATGAATGTTGTTGATTCTATTATTGATTTGAAAAGGTTTGTACGGAAATTAAATTTAAGTCTATTATTCCAGACTACTGAACACACCATTAACCCCTTTTACATTTCTAGTTCATATAACCCCCATTGCATCTGACATTGGAGACATTTGAAAGAATTTGTGAACTAGACTTTCGAGCACTTGATACTTCTTACATAAAAAACAAAAAATATAATCTAACTAAGTCTGAGAGTAATAATTTAAACATGTTAATGGAAACAAAGGGAGTCAGACTTATTAAGCCAGACAAGGGTGTGAGTATGACAATATTTAATGTGAATAATTATATTGAAAAAATGGAGGTTATATTAAACAGTAATACTTACACTAAGAGTTCCATTAATGAATTAAATGTAGCTTACAGATGCATCAGGGGTATTTTGCATGATTTGTTCATTGATGGAGACATAAATATTGATGAATTTAATTTTGTGAATGTGGTTTATGCTAGGACACCAGCTATGTTTGGAGTCCCAAAAATACATAAAGATTTAACCAGACCACCATTTAGACCAATCATAGATGCACAGGGTTCCATAACCAATCCAATTGCAAAATTTTTAGATAATAAACTGAAAACATTTATACAGAGTGAAAAGCATTTATGTAAAGATTCTTGGGACTTTTTATCTATGATGGGAATAGCCAATTATTGTGATGATTACATTTTTATAACGATTGATGTTAAAGATTTATATTCTGTTATACCGCATGAATTAGGCATTGACTGGGTAAATTCATATTTATTGAAAAAAGGACCATCACAGAACAGTATTAATTTATATGATCAACTTTTTGATATGGTTCTTAAGAATAATTTTATATTATTTAACAATAACTTATACCTACAAAGAGAAGGTGTAGCTATGGGGTCTCCTTGCGGAGGCCTCTATGCCAACATAGTAATGTGTGTATGGGAGGAAAGATATATTTTTGAATCCCCCTTTTTTGGTTTGTGCAAAGTTTACTTGCATTTTTTGGATGATATTTTCATTTTGTGGAGTGGTGAAGAAGAAATGATAGATGAATTTTTAGCTTATATAAATAGTACTACTTCTTTTTTTAAATTTACAGCGGAAAAGAATAAAAATAGTATATCCTATTTAGATGTCCTTTTGAAATAAGATTATAATAATCAAACTTATACATCCACAATATTCCGAAAGGAAACATATTGTAATAATTTTCTGCATTTTGATAGCTGTCACCCCTACACACAAAAGAAAGCCGTTCTAAAAGAACAATTTGTTAGAGCAGCAAGAATGGTTAGTAGTAGGGATGACTTCATATCAGAATATCATTTATTAAGTGAGATGTTTAAAGGTAGACGTTACCTGGTTCAAATGATAGACAACATTATGAATGAAGTAATAATAAAATGTGACAGTGGTTATTTTAAACCTTTAATTAACAATACTTTTATTGTAGAAATTGATTCATCACTAGTAAATACTAGGTTTGATGAGTCACAAAATTTAGGTGATTTAGAGGTGAATAGGTGCACCATGTGTTCTAGTAAAAACAACAATACGGACAAAAACGAGAATAGTATTGTTAAAAATTTTAAAAAGTTTTATTACAACACTCAGTACTGACAGTTATGCTATACATGATATTCTTTTGAAGAACTGGAATTTATTAACCGCTGACCCTTCACTACACCACAAGTTTGATTATATTCCATCCATTGTATACAAAAAAGGAAGAAATTTAAAAAAGTGTTTTGAAAATTCACGAATAATAAGATACGGTAAAATGCATAAATGTGGTAGGTGCAAATATTGTTGTTATGTGTTGGAAACTACTTCCATAAAAATTAATGGATTAGACCTTAGAATCAAGGGGAGATTCAATTGTAATACTGACAAAATTGTTTATTGTGCTATATGTTCCATTTGTTCCAATTTTTACATAGGAAAGACAGAACGGAAATTAAAGGATCGTATGGGTGAACATGTCCAGGCTATACGTGATGGTATTGAAACAAATGCTTTAGCAAAACATGTTAGCACACATACATTACATTCATTTAAATTTATTATTTTGGGTGCTTTACAATCAGATATAAGGGGAGGAGCATGGCAATAACTGTTGGAAAAACTGGAACTACAATGGCAAATTAGGCTCAATGCGTATAGCTGGCCAGGACTCAATAGTGCGCTTTCAATTGGAAGTATTTTAAGATTAAAATCTTTAAAAAGATAGATAAGATATTTTAATAGATATCTATTTATTTATTTATTTATTTCCTTGGTTGGTATCATAATAATACAGACATTAATGGTTTTCACGACACATACATTTTTGATATACATTTTTTTATATTTTATTATATATTATATTTTATTATCAATATGGAATTCATAAATAGATTTATATAAATTATATAATATAATTTACGTAATAAATTCTTGACATAATCAATGCCTATTTGTATAGTACATTTATTCTATGAGACTGGACATAATTTATGTATTCATGTTTTTTATTTATTTACACAGGATGAACTTTGGTTGTGAAATACGAGAAGGTTTATATATTTTTTAATAAGTTATAGTATATGGTTTGCTTAGTATACACATATATTTTATGTGTTTTACACACGTACTTTCATAGCTACGATTTTAATAATATTTTAATATATTTATTGATTTTATATATATATATATATATATATATATATATATATATATATATATATATATATATATATATATATATATATATATATATATATATATATATATATATATATATACATATTGTTCATAACATTTCAGTTATCTCAGTCCATGATTGTCTGTTTTTTAGAGGTTGGTTACTTTAAGAAAGTTGAAATGGACTAATCGCTACAATGTATTGCACCGCTGTGCTTTGTTTTATTTAAACGGCAGGAAATGATGGTATTCTTGTTTGAGAAAGTTTGGCACAGCCAAACGAAAGCACTTACCACAATTGTTCATACTACAACAGTTTTTATACCAACTACAACTGTTTTTATACCACATTGCAATTTGATTTGGAATTTAATAAAACTTTTTCAGCCTTTTTGGATCATTTTTGGTACTGTTGTAGAGTTTGTTTATGTCAGGGGACCACCAGATTGGCTTCCTTTTTTTTTGAGGAGAGTGTCTTAGTTCTATTGGGTATGGCGAGATCCATGCATTTATGTACATGTTTGTACAGTGCATTGGTGTATAATTCAGCGGATATGCAAATACTCTCCATTTGGATTGGTGCTGTGAAGTTAGCCACCTCTGGTTTTAGGAGCCCAAAGTTAGCTTTGGAGAAATTTTTCATGGTGGGTACTTTTGTGGGGGTGGGGATGGGTGGGAGGGATGTGGATTTCCAAGGTGATTAGTTTATGGTCGGATCTAACCAGGGAGGAGTTAACTATTGCTGTACAGCAACGGTCACCCATGTTAGTAATGACCAGGTCAAGGATGTTGCTACCTCTAGTGGGGGTAAGAACGAGCTGGTCCAGAGCACTGGAATTAATGAATTCCAGAAAGCATTGGGCAAGTGTATTGGTACATGAGTAGTTTCCCAGTTAATGGTGGATAGTTGAAGTCGGCAAGTATGAGAGTGTTAGGTTGGACCCTAATACTGTCCAGGGTGCTTAGGAACATGGAGTGTGAGTCTTGGGACATGGTTGGGGACCTATAGCAGGCTATGATCTGAATTGCTGTCTTATCCAATGTTAGCTGCACTTGAAGTATCTCAAATGCGTTATAGAGGTGTGTGCATTTTTTTATGAATATAGAAATACTGCTGCCTTTGGAGCTTCGGTTTAAGTTCTGGGGCCAAAAGGTGTGGAATGAATTATAGCCTGGTAGTGAGGAGTGCTTTCTGTTGCCTTAAACCAGGTCTCTGTTACAGCACAAATGTCGATGTTCTCCATTTTAAGGAGTGCTTTGAGTGAGTGCATTTTGAGATTTAGACTTCTAGCATTGAACAGCATGACTTTCAGATTACATTTGTTTGTAGCTGTTATGGTGGTAATTTGGTCTTTGGAACACTGCCTAAAAAAGGCACTATAAGGGTGGCAAGTGCCTTGGCCAGTATCCAGAAGCCCAGGGGTGACAGATGCTGGCCATCTCTGGCAAAGCATCGTGGTCTGTAAATCATGTCATTCCAAGCAGACAGATACTGGATCTGCTTAGAATGACACCAGAAACTTAGCCAATTGTTGAAATCAATCATTTTCTGCTTGTACTGTGGTATCATCCTGGGTGATGGTAGGATGCTGCTGAGAGCTAGGGTCATACCCGCCTGAGCTACATAATCCAAGAGCTCCACCGTGTCTCTTTTCATGTAGTCCAGGGAGGTACGTCTCAGGTCATTCACACCCACATGTATAATTACAGAGTCATATTTTTACTTGTTGTTGAGGCACCTGAGTGCATGCGTTATGTGGCAGATCCTGGCATCTGACAGGCAGCTGACTGTTACTTTCTCCTTAGTCAACCTAGTGAGTGGGACATCAGTGTGCCTCACTATTGTGTCACCTATGACTAGTGTGTTGGGTATGCTGTTTTGCCTTAGGGGCTTTGGGTGAGTGGCACACTGTTTAGGAGAGGTATGTGTCTTGTCATTAGTGTTGTGCTGTGGTGGAGGTAAGTTGGGTAGGAGAGGTAGGAGAGGTTGCTTTTGCAGACAGACAAGACAGCAGACCGGGGCGGTGTATGACACATGAGGGGGTAAACACCTTGGATGGGGAGGGTGGTTGGGAATCAGAGGCCCATGAGTCCCCAGATGGAAACAGTGGGACTGAGGTCCCCACCCATCGGCAGTTACCAGTGTCCCTTCACAGCCCCAAAGGTGGCTGTGCTGGGGGCTGGACAACAGGGGCAGTCTACCCCTCGAGGTGCACCAGTCTACCCTCAATCTGGCTCAGGAGTCCCTCTCAGTCTGTCTGGATGACCCTGTGCGCCATATCTTGGAACTTCTTGCAGATGACAGGTTCCTCTCTGAGCCCATGCCTGGGGGGGGGGGTAGACCCACATCCCCTGAGGTGGTTCCACCCAAGGGTGGTGCAGGACCAGTGGAGGAGGCAGTTTGGTGTTGGGTCCCAGACATGCTGGGGCCTGGTGCCATGGTCAGATGAGGTGGGACAGGCGGATCCACTGGGATCTCTCTTCCCAAATGTGCTATGGTGTTGAGGTTTTTCAAAATGTATTGGTTAGTCATGAACAAAACATTTCAAGATTAGTTATAACAGCATGTGTGGGTGTTCCAATTAATCTAGAACAATAGAAGTGAAACAATTGCATAGCAAACAGAACACATGCATAAATGGAATAACAGTCAGCATAGTAACAGCATGCCAGTTACATTTATGGGAATAGGCCACGAGCAGTGATATTTGAACAAGGTATGATAACATGCAACCATTTAAATATATGAACAATAATAGAACACAAGTCGCAATATTTGGTTTTGAGAAGAACATACCCATAGTATATGAATAATAATTATTGATGCAAATAAGGGGTGAAAGGAGAGGAAAAAAGTCCATTATCAACTGTATAGGCTTCTATTTTTCACAATGGTACTGCTGAATACTCTACAGGTCTGCCCTCACTTTACATCTACCTATGGCCCATAGCTTCTGTAACACATACATAACTGTTAAACTGTCAACCTGGAATGGTATGGGGCCAACCGTGACAACTCTGGGTACATGACTAGAGGGGACTCGTACATGTCAGGGTTACATATATGACGAAGAAGGTGTACCCTACAGTGATGTTGTGTGAGTGTGCTGCTGGCATACTTCACTTGGATTCACATATGTGTCCAAGGTTATTGGCAGCAGTGACCACTAGCCATGACAGTGTGACACTTGAGAGACATGTACTGGGAAGAGTGCATGGTGTACGTACCTATCCTTCTGTCATTTGCAGGCATGGGATTGGACAGTGGAACAGTTGTAAGACCTGTGGAAAACATCTGTTAGCACTACCTGACTGCTTCTACAAATATTCAAGATTACTTGTGTGTAAATATTCACAAATCTTAGTACCACTCCCTGCATTCAAACCATGGTCTGGATGTGCAAAAATGAGCAACAGAGCTATTTCTCATCACACTGAGCTATTTGGTAACTGCTGTCTCTTACTTGACTGAATTCTGCCTAATACTCTCTTGAGTAAACAGTTTGACCTTGGAATCTAAGTGTAGTGTCACCACAGACTGAGGCAACAGTTGAACATACATGCCTGAGATTCATGCATTACAGATAGTTAGAGTACTGTGTATTAATCCTTTGAAATAAGATCTGGAATGCAAATGTTAAAAAGTTAACACAAGGCAATGCTGCAGGGGGCACTCTATAATACATTACACATTACTATTCAAGGTTCAGATCTTAGTGCAGGACATATTTCATATTTCTTTTATATCTTGTTTTACAGCTCCACAATCTACAGTTTTGCATAACAGCTGGTTAGCAGACAACCTCACTTAATGCATGCTGTCAAAGCTATATTTGCTGTGAAGCACCTGTACACATTTTATTTCTTCAACAACATACCAGATTAAACACAACAGTTTGTGGTATAAATCTTTATTTCAGTAACATGACACAGTGCTTTATTACAGTTCAGATTACACATTCAGTAGTACTGCATGTCCTGTAGATCAATATTGGTCTGACAAACTTAATTTATTCAGTACACTCAGAACACACTATACCTGCTGGCAGTAAACAACATACTCATTCTTATTTATTTCACTATATACTGCAAGATGGATCTGTACTCACCACACTCTCAGTGCAGCTGCGCCAGTCTGTCCCCATGGGTCTCCACATTACTAGCTCTCACCTTTGCAGCTGTAGGGGGAGAAAACAACCATTATGCATACCTGTCGATCACATACTCAGGCTAGAATTTGGTACAGCTATGGGTGAAATACTTACAAACTACTGGGGTATTGCTGCCTCGAGCATCTTGGATCCATTGGGTCAAGAGCTCCCCCTTCCTCTGCTTTAGATCAGCATATGAATGTCATACCTGCTCACCAGTTCAGGGGATTCCAGTGGCACTGGTGAGGTCACATGCCAAATGGTCCCAGGCTTCACATTTGTACTGGGAGCCCTGCTACTGGCCCTGCAGCAGTCTATCATCTAGGGTTGCCACCCCTCTGTTTTATTTCCGGACTATCCGGAAATCAAACTGATTCTCCGGTAGTCTGGAAAACACTGTACAAACTCTGGTATTCTGTTTCACTCTATCAGAGTTTGTAAATTGGCTGATTTACTATGCTTTTTTTACAGAAAAGCATAGTAAATCAGCTGAAAGCAGGCAGCAGGAATGAAAAAAGGGCATTACCGCCGAGTGATGTCATCGCAATGTCACAAAATGGGCGGAATGTGGGCAGGCGAGGAGGTGGGGTGGGCGTGGTTACTGGTGATGTGAGGGGTGTGGCTTTACTTCAGTTTTAGCCAAGAAGGAAGGTGGCAACCCTACTGTCATCATGGTGTTGCACAAGGAGCCCAGCCATGACTCTAGACACCAAAATGCCCCTGTGCTGCACCTGAAAGCGTGCTCCCTCTCCAACTCCAGACATAGCTCCTGCAGTGAGCAAACTACAACAGGTTCTGGCTGTATTCCCACCTGTGTTGTTTAAATGAGGTCATATTCTTGCACTTTTTGCCATCATTGGACCGTTTTCAAAAATGCTGAGCTAAGCTGAGCAATGCGCAAACCCGCTAAGCTGAGTTAAGCTGTGCTTAAAGAAGCAAATGCTAAGCGGTGCTTAGAAGTATGCAAATCGGCTTAGCTGAGCTGAATGGTGCTTAGAATTATACTTTTTAAGCAATGCTCAGACGTGCTAAGCATTGCTCACTCTTCATTTAATGAATAGTCACATATTGGACATTAATTACTCATTAGTGACATATTATTGGATGTATATATTTTACTTTACATGACATACCCCTATGTGCTTTGATTACATTACCTTGGGGTGTGACTGTACTGTATGGGACACTTGTGTTTACATGGGGGATTTCACATCATATATCCACTTACACTGCAATTTTGGACCAGCTACACTACCCTGGTTAACAAATATCAACTACTACATCATTTAAAAAAAAATAAATTTAACAATGCTTTCCCATGCAAAAATGAATTGCCTGTCTTGGTACTTGAACAGTGAACCACTATACACAAAGCCGGAACTCTAACCACTACGCTAACTCACCAGTGAAGATTTCAGTTATACATTTGTATTTAGCTCCTATAAGGTGTTTACGCAATGCTGAGTAAAGTGCAGTGATGGGTAAACCCGCTCAGCTATGCTTAAACTTCACTTATAAAGGGAAAAAAATTAATACAACCACTTTAGACATATTACTACTAATAATAATTAATATATGGTAATGCGCAACCTGTCATTCTAGCAACGTTCTAAGTCTGTCTGTGCAATATTATAGCAATTTCCCCTATTTTGGGACCTTGGTCTAATGTTTATTTCATGGCTTTATCCAGATTTCTTGCTGGCAGAGGTTGAGGTGTGTGTCCGAGGACACAATTTTACTGTAAAGTGCCGTACGGCACTTTGACAATGCAGGGGGTGTGTTACAGTTCCTATCACACACCCCCTGCATTGCATTCCATTCACAGATCCTGCTTTCAGTGTCTGCAGACACTGAAAGCATTGTAAAGTGCCATACAGCACTTTGAGAATGTAGGGGGTGTGTTACAGTTCCTGTCACACAGTCCCTGCATTGCATTGCATTGCATTCATTTGCTTTCAGTGTCCGCGGACACTGAAAGCATTTATAAAGTGCAGTATGGCACTTTGACACTGCATGGGACATGTTACGGATCTGCAAGCACTACTGCAACACGCCCCTTGCACTCATTCAGTGTTCATGTCTTCAGATTTGTCTCAGTACCATACCTTCATTAATATGAAAGGCATACTGCTGAGACAGGGATGTGGACGTGACCACCATTCACTCCTTGTAGGAATACCACTATTCATACGTGGAGTTTATTAAATCTGGGGGCTAGTCTAAGTGTATACAGATTTGTTTTTTAAATATGACTAAAAGGGTAAAGAAACAACCAGTAAAAACAAACATAACCTCCAATTGTAATTTATATATTTTGAGAACACAATAAAGTGAAATCTTATCATTTAAACCAGGGAGCTGGTCAGATTCTAATATAAGCTGCCATAGAAGCTCCAAGTGCTCTAGTTTCTGTTCCCAAGACCCCTCCTAAAATTTGGGAAAACGTTTTCCAGTTTAAAAAATAAAAACATTTTATTATTAGGGCAAATCTATTTATGCTTAAACAAAACATTATTAACACTGAGCATTTTTAAATCATACATATGTTCATATATGCATTTTTTCAGAGCATGTTCCGTTTTGCCAGTATAAAAATAGTGGAAAAAAATCACAAAAAGCCAGGTAAACGACTCTAGATGAGTTACAATCACAAGCCTGATCGAATGTTTTTCAATTCTAAAGCTTGGCCCACAAAAATAAACTTGCACTGTGAACAGGACCCACACTTTTACATTCCTTTAGGCTCTTTTTTGGAAACATTTATAACATCAGTTGCTGTAGCTGACTCCAACTTTTCCTTTAAATTAAAATGCCTCTTGTATGCAAACTGGGAACCCACCTCCAGTATATTATATAACTTACTGTCATGTTCTATAACCTTCCAGTCACTAGTCAGTACCTGCTTAATATCATTACAATAAGGGCCACATTTTACAATCATAGATTGTTCATAGACAGAGAGCAAAGGATACATAGTATCTGTAGACTGAGGGCTTATACCTAGTAATGGAAAAAAATGTATCAGCTCTTTTAAGTAGAATGGTTTTATTGAGGTTGTTGCTTTTTATTGAGGTTGCCTTTGTGGCTCTGTCTCTCTGTCCTTTTGTCATTCTGTCTTGCTGCTTTATCACAAAGCCAACTTCAATAAAAAGCTTTCTAGTAATGACAGAGGGACAATATTTTTTACTCTTTAAGTAAAAAAATATTGAACCTCTGACATTAGCGAGATAATCACACACACACACACACACACACACACACACACACACACACACACACACACACACACACTCTTGCATCTCCATACAGCATTTCCTACACACACACACACACACACACACACACACACACACACACACACACACACACACACACACACACACACACACACACACACACACATACCCACACACACACACGCACACACAAGAAAAAAAGACATGTACGTTTTAAACAGCTGGTATGTTTACACACATATTTTAAATAAGTAACCGGTGAACCGATGCGTTGTACCTAGCTACGCTATTTATGAAAAAAAATCCGTTCCTACTGCCTGTGATATAATATCCCTACCATGTGTCCACAAATATATTGATATTTTGCCCACTGCGACCCCTACCATCTTATTCTTTTAAAATTTATCCCTTCTACTAGCTACAATAATATGACTATAGTACCCAGATATAATGCACCTGTCTGTCAAATAATGCTCTATACTGTTAAGTCTTAACTGAAAAAGCTTCCTGTTTAAAAGCTAAATACCTACTATTTCCAGTCTGACATGCAGCTGGAGCTATTCCTTGATACAGGCAAAAACATATTATTGCAATATTACAAACACATCTTTTGTGATTGTTGCCAAATATAAACTCTTCCACGCTCCATAATTTAGAAAAACATCATTTGGCACAAAAACGTAACTTTATTAGAAACCAGGAACAATATGTGAAAAACAAAAATGAACTAGTGCTTCGGCATACGCCTTTAAGGTTCAAATGTTTTAAACACAGTAAAGCACATAAATAGTTCATCAATTAGAACATTACTAAATAGAACAATAGAAAATACCAGAATGCATATGAATTTAAATGAAAACATAAAGCAAAAATAATTCAGTTGAAACTAATGAGTCTGTAGAATAATAATAAATCTGATGTTGTTAATCTTCGTTTATTCCTTACGTATGGGAAACGGTTCTGACCTCGGAACCGAGACGGCCTTTTTTCATGCTCGCATCAGCCACAAACCTCTCAAGCTAAGATTTTACCCATCATGCCCTTCTCCCTCTTACCTCAGATTTAGTTTGCCACGTTGCTGTTCAGCCATGTCCAGTCATTCCTCTCCAGCTAAGTGTGTTTTTTAAATAATTTTTCAGTATTTTCTTAAAGATTTGTTAATTTTTTGACTTTATTAAGTATTTTTTTCTTATTCTCTACCTTTTGTACCTTTATGGTATCTCTACTACCAATGTTGCTATTCTTTTCTTACTACTAGTGTATAGGTGACGATAGTATTTATTTTTAATTTTATTTTTTTGTGTAGATATAATGTCTGAGAAGAAAGGGACTACAGGTTTTAAGAGGTGTTCTGAGTGTGGACACAAACTGCCTTACTCTGACACACATGACTTGTGTGTTTACTGTTTGGGTGTGCCTCATCTCACACTGACGCCACCCTGTCAGATTTGTAAAGGGTTTTCTGCCAGGACCTTGAATGAACGTAAAAATAAACTAGTTTTAAAGGGTCTCCTTAAGACCACTTTCTGCGAGGCTATTTCTGGGTCACAGGATTTTTCTCCTACTTCCAATCAACTTAAAAGGTCTAAGTCCCTTCTCCCTCTGGAAACCCTAAGGAAGTGAGACATAAAAAGGCTAAATTGTCAGAGTCGTCGGTGCCTGTTGCTTTGGCTCCGTCTCACTTGACTCTGTCTCCGATTATGTCTGCTGGTCTTTCTACACCATTGCTTTTGGTGCAGACATCATCTTCCTTAGTACCAACTAGTTCGGTGCAGACTTCCTCAGCACCGATGGATATATCAGCACAGTCATCTTTGGCACCGACAGAAGTCTCGGCAGAGACGTCTTCGACACCTACAGCTTTCTCGGTGCAGACACCTTTGGAGCCTACAGTTTTCTCGGTGCAGACCCCCTCGACACTGACATTTTTCTAGGGGCAGACCCCCTTGGCACCAACAGTTTTCTCGGCACCAACAATTACTACGGTGCAGGCTTTTTTGGCCCAGATGGTTTCGGTGCAGGCAACCCCCTTTTTGACATCCCTTGTCAGTGGTCATGCTAGCCCTTTTTTGGACAGACCCGAATCACCTTTAGGGTTTTCAATGAGGTCTACCAGAAGCCTTTCTGAATGTGATGTGGTATGTCTTATAGACCAGCTGCTTTTGGCTAGAGGAATACCTGCCACTCCAAAAGTGCCTCTCCCCTCTGGAGTTGATCACCCTTCTCCACAGACTCCTACATATTCTTGTTTGACCTGTGTGGAGATGCTGAAGCATCCCTCCTCTGGTGGACCGTCCCTACAGTCCTTGGGAAGGACATTGGCTGTTGCTCCTCGGCCACCTCTGTTGAGGACTACTACTTCCTCTGAGCCTCAGCTGTCTCAAGTCACAACCTCCGCACATCAGGCACAAGATTCTCAGGCCTTTCAGCCCTGAGAAACTCCATCTTTGCAGTCTTCCCCAGAGTCTCCCACTGAGGAAGCTCACCACAAGACTATGTGTAAAAAAAATGCATGGACTCCACGGAGGAGTCTTTGACCGAAGACACAGACTACGATGACGGGAAGGGGTCCCCATGTTCACCTTCTGATAAGGTTTCCTTTGGTGACATCCTCGAAATTTTAAAATACAGAGCTGAATGGAAATCCTCTAACCCTTCCTCAGAGGAGTCTGTGTTCTTGCTGGCTTTTGGAGCCCAACAACCGACCTCCTGGGTTATCCCACCTGCCAAAGAGCTCATCAAGTTCATTGTGCAGCATGCGTGGAAGGCACCAGACTCTGTGGAAGCCATACCTTGTAGGCCAGACAACATCCTTTCTCCCCCAGAAGAGTGCCCCATTGGTTGAAAGGTCTTTCTGTAGATAACGTGGTAGTGGCAGCCACTACAAAAAATGAACTGGTAGAGGAGAGTCAGACTGTTCACCCACCAAATAAGGAATCCTGGGTGGTGGATAGATTAGGGAAATGAGTCTTTGCATTATTGACCATCGACCTTTGCTGTTAAGTCTTTGAACTACCTGGCACATTTCACAAGGCTACAGACTTGGTGTCTGAACTCTCTGAGACCCTGGGAGGAGCAGTTTCTGATGAGGGCCATGATAAAGTGGCCTCTCAGTTAGCAACCCTAGAATCAGTTTCCAATTTGTCAATGTGTTTGATATCCCACGGTACTGAGGGAGTGGCAAGAGCTGCGGGTGCAGGCATAGTCATGAGACACCATGCCTGGATGCGCATTTGTGATTTTGCAGACCCCTTCAAGGCTTCCTTCCTTAATGCCCCTATTGAGACCACTATTCTTTTTGCGTCCAAGGTAAAAGATACATTGACCAGATGTAAACAAGACGGTAAGGCCCTATCTGCCATGGGTATCCATTTATCTTCTCCTCAGCGGTTCTATTCTAGGAATCAGAAGAGTGGGAAAATGTGGCATAAAAAGACCCATGGTCCTTTCCATGACACTCAGGCCGAGTTTTCCCCCAGAGGCAGAGCCTCTCGAGTGGTCTCTCAATCCCCTTGTGGCAGAGAAGATTTTCAACCACTGGGGCCAGCCTTGCTGTGATCTATTTGCATCGCTGTCCAATTGGAAGTGCAGCAACTACTTTGCCATGATCCCCCCTCGGGGACACTTACTGAGAGATGCTGTAGTCTATGATTGGCCCTCGGGTCTACTATATGCCTATCCTCCAATACCCCTCATTCTTCTTTTCCTCAAGAAAGCATGCCGGTTGAAGAGCAAAGTGATCCTCATTGCCCCATATTGGCCTCAACAAGTTTGGTTTCCATTCCTGTGGCCTCATTTGTTATTCTGACCATGGATTCTCAATCCAGCTCCAGAGTTGATCTCTCACTCACAGAATCTGGTTCATCCAAACCTATCCAGCTTGAAACTGACAGCTTGGTTTCTCCACTTCCAATGATTATCAGGCAGCATGACCTATCTTCCCTTGTGCGTAACATTCTAATTGCCTCTCATAGATTATCCACAAGACTACTCTACCACAACAAATGGAAGAGGTTTTCTCTCTGGCTACAAAATAAACAAATGGACCCTTTTTCAGCCCCTGTTCCTATTGTACTAGAATATCTTTCAGACCTTTTTAAATCGGGGGTAGCAGCCTCCACATTTCATGTTCATTTGGCTGCAATTTCTAATTTTCATAATGGCTTCCAGGGCTCTTCCTTAATGTCACACAGACTTTGTAAGACCTTCCTGAAGGGCATAGCTCAACTAAAGCCTCCATTCAGAGAACCTGTTCAACCTTGGGACCTGGCCTTAGTCCTTCAAGAGTTGACAAATTCTCCTTTTGAGCCTGCATCTACCTGTGACCTAAAGTATTTATCATGGAAAACGTTATTCTTAGTTGCTATTACCTCTGCCAGACATATTTCTGAATTACAAGCCTTGTCTATCAAGCCGCCCTACCTCATCTTTCACAAGGACAGAGTTTCATTAAGGACCAATCCAACCTTCTTGCCTAAGGTCATTTCTGAGTTATCTATCAATCAGACTATTGATTTGCTAGTGTTCTTCCCTAATTATTCTAATAGAGGGGGATATTGCCTGCATACCTTGGATATACATAGACAAATTGCTTTTTACCTAGACAGGACTAAATCTAATAGAAAATCTGACCAGATGTCTTTAGCCTTTTCTGATTCCAAATTGGGTTGCCCAGTTTCTAAAGTTACTTTAGCCACTTGGTTGAGCAATTGTATTGCCTTCATTTATGGCAAGAATGGTATCCCTTTACCGGGCAAAGTAAAGGCCCACTCCACAAGATCAGTGTCAACTTTGGCAGCCTTCCATGCTAGAACATCTTTGAATGACAGTTGTGCAGCCGCAAACTGGGCTAGGCCTCATACATTCATTACTCATTATAAATTGGATTTGGCCTCCTGAGGCAGAGCTTCCTTTGGCTTTATGGTGCTCCGGAATGTCCTTCCATAATGCCACCCAAGGAATGAGGTAGCTGGGGACTCTGTCCCATACATAAGTAATAAACAAAGATTAACAACATCAAATAAAGAAGTTATGTTTTACCATCACATTCCATCTGTGTTGTTTTATCTTTGTTTATTCATTACGGCCCACCCGCCTTCCCCCTCCGAAGGTTTCTGGTGGATCTCATTTGTCCTTCTTTCCAGTTGTTAGGTCATGTCTGACCAGAGGTAGCCTCGGTTTCACTTTTCCAACTTGCAAACTAGATCTGAGGTAACATGGAGAAGGGCATGATGGGTAAAATCTTAGCTCAAGAGATTTGTGGCTGATGCGAGCTTGAAAAAAGGCTGGCTCGATTCCGAGGTTTGAACCGGATCCCATACGTAATGAATAAATGAAGATAAAACAACACAGATGGAATGTTATGGTAAGACATAACTTCTTTTTTTAACAATAATAATAGTAATAATAACAATAAGCCAGTTGAATACAAAACTACACATATCCTAACTTCTATGAAATGAGGTTCCAAGATACTTCCAAAGCTGTTATATTAAATATTTCATAAATAATTCATTATTAAGGCCCCTTGATTGTAAAGTAGCATAAGTGAAAATAAACCAAGCATCCTTCTGCAATAACATATGTGAAGGATCTAAATATAAATCAGAACATGTCAACTCATACATTATAAAGAACCTCAATAAATATGAATCACTATTATGATATTTAAAAAATGTGACGTCGGTAGGAGAATTATTTTTGACATCTCGGATGTGTTCACGTATCCTCATCCAAAGTTGACATATGGTTTTATCAGTGTAAAACTTTTTACAGGGGCAAAGTATCCCATAAATTACCATTTTTTGATAACAAATTAAATACTCCTGGAACTTTGAACAGCTTCCCATTAATGATGTGTATAGTCCCCTGATCCATGTAACTACAAGCAGTGCATCCCTTACACTGAGACTCCAAAACCTCACTACCCATATGTGTGTGTATTCAACTCTACTTGCTATGCTTGGTGAATTTCTACATGAAATATTACATTTCAAATTATTATATCTCACATCAGTGTAATAATATACCAATGTTTCCTCAAGCTATGTGATATACTGTCAACAAACAGAGCATAATGAGTCAAAAATATATATCTTCCTGTTCCCCTTTATAATTCCCACACACCTTTTCACCACATTTATATTTCCAAGTAAATTGGTTATCTCCATCTACAACTTTCTGCCATGTCATAATGAGAAGATTGTACTTATAACCTCTAGATAATAATATATCAGTTATATCCACAGCTACTGTCTGGAAATTAATCTCATCTGAACATAAAGGTCTAGCCGTATAGAATTCACCATAGGGGAGAGATGTTATCATGTGGCCACAGTGTGCATTAGATGCATGCAAAAAAAGAATTCCCAGAAGTTTCTTTTCTATATAACATCGAATGTATTGTATCATTAACAATATACAACCCAACATCCAAGTACTGAATGGTATTATCATGTATGTTATAAGTAAAAGGTAAACCAAAGGTAGTCTTCTGTATAGCCTGCATAAAACCAACAAACTGTTCCTGCGAGCCCTGGACTATAAAAAATAAATCATTAATGTAACATTTATAAAACACCACACTGCTGACAAAGTAAGAATCACTGTACAAACAAATTTCCTCCAATTGTCCCATAAACTTCTTTTTTTCTTCTTTTTCTTTCGGCTGTTGCCATTAGGGGTTGCCACAGTGGATCATCTGTTTCCATTTCTTCCTGTCCTCTGCATCTTGCTCTGTCACACCAACCACCTGCATGTCCTCTCTCACCACATCCATAAACATTATCTTAGGCCTTCCTCTTTTCCTCTTACCTGGTAGCTCCATCCTTAGCATCCTTTTCCCAATATACCTAGTATCCCTCCTCAGCACATGTCCAAACCAATGCAATCTCGCCTCTCTGGCTTTGTCCCCAAACCGTCCCACCTGGGCTGACCCTCTAATATATTTATTCCTAATCCTGTCTACCCTTATCACACCCAGTGTAAATCTTAACATCTTTAACTCTGCCACATCCAGCTCTGACTCCTGCCTTTTTGTCAGTGCCACTGTCTCCAACCCATATAACATAGCTGGTCTCACTACCCTCTTGTAGACCTTCCCTTTCACTCTTACTGGTACTCATCTATCGCAAATCACTCCTGACACTCTTCTCCACCCACTCCACCCTGCCTATACTCTCTTCTTCACCTCTCTTCCACACTTGCCATTACTCTGAACTGTTGTTCCCAAGTATTTAAACGTATCCACCTTCGCCATCTTTACTCCCTGCATCCTCACCATTCCGCTATCCTCCCTCTCATTCACACACATATATTCTTTGTCCTGCTGACCTTCATTCCTCTCCTCTCTGTAGCATATCTCCACCTCTCCAGGGACTCCTCAACCTGTTCCCTATTCTCACTATATATCACAATGTCATCTGCAAACATCATAGTCCACAGGGACTCCTGTCTGATATTGTCTGTCAACCTGTCCATCACCACTGCAAATAAGAAAGGGCTTAGAGCTGATCCTTGATGTAATCCCACCTCCACCTTAAATGCATCTGTCACTACAATTGTCCCATAAACAAATTAACAAATCTGGGAGCAAACTTAGGCCCCATAGCCATACCCTTAAGCTGTCTATAAAAAGACCCATCAAAAGAAAAACAAGTATTATTCAAAATAAAACTAGCTAGATTTAAAATAATCTGTAATCCATTAACTTTCACTAAATAATGTTCCATGGCCTTTAGTCCATATCTATGTTCAATAGTGGTATACAGACTACTACCATCAACTACCATCAATACCCTTTCTGCCACTTGATATGCTTAATTTCCTTAAGGAAATGCTGGGCATCCCTCATATGTGAGGGAATATGAGTCATATAAGGTTGTAATATTTTATCCAAACTTTCCCCTAGTTTTTCTGTGTGACTCCCCCCCCCCAACAGAGATACAGTTGGTCTTTGGGGAGGGCATAAAATAAGGGAATTCAGGGGTTCACCATGACTAGTACATCTTTCAACATTTCAGACAAAATGTTCCTATTAACCAAATCTTCCAGTAATGTCATAATACCTGAATGTATTTGTTACAATGGATTATGTTCTAGCAAATGATATTCTTCAGATTTCCAAATTGGACGAGGTCTTCCACTTCATTTAAATGAAAAATAGTGTTTCTACAAAAAGCTTGGGCAGGAAGTTCATGCCAGTAGCAGGGTGATCATTGAAATCTCTGTTTCTGTATTTGACTGATAATAACTGAGAGACGAATTCATCTCCAGTACACACACACACACAAATACACACACACAAACACACACACACACACACACACACACACACACACACACACACACACACACACACACACACACACACACACACACACACACACACACACTCTTGCATCTCCGGGCTGCATATGAGTTGCACCTGCTGTTAATGTTCCAACTTGCTCAACAGACAGTCACACCTGCTGTTACCATTATAAACTTGATCACTGGAGACTCATACTTGCTGTTAAGTGGGAGGTAGTACAATTTTTACAGCACTGTTTTAGGTGAGGTTTCCTTTGCATAACTTGTGTTTTTTTCTGAATCGGTAAAGCACAGTATTTAAACAGAAATGAACTTTTGATGCTGAGATTTGTTTTTCTGTTTATTAAAGAGTTCATAAAGTGACATAAAAAGCTGATAGAGCACACCAGGTATGTCTGTTTTGTACATAACATTTCTAATCATAATGCAGTATGGGTAACAATAGTTAACATTTATAGGAAAGGCTGTAGATATGGAATGTATGAAAAATGAAAGAAAGGGTTTGTGGGATAAATATTTATTAGTGAAACCTTCCTACAGATATCTGACCTATTGGTGGATTCTATATGAAGCAACATAGAAAAAGGTGTAAATACAAGTGGAAATAAATGAATGAAGCTAGGAGAAATACAAATTTATTAAATAAACAGAAAAACTAGAGAGATTATTAGAGGCAGGAAACATTAATTCTGAAGAAAAAGAGAGAATATTATATTACTATAATAAGGATAAAATAAAAATGTTACTTAAAGAGAGATTTTGCTTGAAAGAAAAAATGAGATTTTATATCTTGAGAAAGTTTGTGAAGTATACAGAGAGGAACATTTATGTTATGAGGGATGACAAAGAAGAGTTAAGGTATAAACAAGAAGAAATTATCGATATTGTGGAGATATATCAAGGAAAATGTCTGTATGGAACTGCCACATCATTACTGAGGAACATTCCTATTGTATTGTTGTAAAAGGACAACTGGTGTTTGTGCTCAAACTTTCATAATCTGCTTGGGTACGTTTCCTTCATTTCAAATGTTCTAGCCTCAGATGGTGAATTGTTGAAAACTTTGGGAAAAGTATATACATGTCTATACATGTATACTTAGTGTCTGTACACACACACACACACACACACACACACACACACACACACACACACACACACACACACACACACACACACACACACACACACACACACACACACACACACACACACACACATCTGTGGTGGTTCTGTCACATTCCTTTCAGTGTGGCTTACACTGAATTACTGCTCAGTTTCCTGTTCTCACATTCCTCAATACTTTGTTCACATTAATAATATTCTAGTAAACTACATAGTTTCTTGACAAAGGCAATTTCTCTGGTGACTTCAGTTACTGTTTAATACTCAAAGAAAAGATTTAGTTTGTACTCCACAATGGACAAAAATCTCAAGATAAAAAGGCAATTATTGAGAGAGTCCAGAAACGATGATGACAAGCTCCATGATAATAAAAACAAAGGATCATCAGGCTAAGCATCGAAAGTGGGAAAAATTAAATGAGGAAGAAACTGAGCTTCTCAAGTTAGCAAAACAACAATCACAACATCAAGGCAGACTTAAAGAGAGCTTGGAAGAAGCCAACCGTTGAAGAGAAGCTGACCGTGACTCTCATGCTTGTCTGCAAAACCAAAGTGTAGAGGATGGTAAACTTTGCAAGGCTGCACAATACCAAGCAAAATGTGAGTGCAGACTTAACAAGACTCTGGAAGAAGCCATTTGTCAAAGCACAGCTGACTGTGAAGCTCATGCTCTGCATCTACAAAACCAAAGTGTAGAGGATGCTGAACTTCACAAGGCTGCACAGTGCCAAGCAAAATGTCAGCGCAGACTTAATGAGACCCTGGAAGTAGCCAACTATCGAAGAGTAGCTGACCATGAAGCTCATGCTTGGCATCTACTAAACAAAAGTGAATAAGATGCTGCTCAGCGGAAAGCTGCCAAATGTGTTTCAGAGCAAAAGCACAGGGAAGAAGCTATTCAACTTGAGACTCCTAAGCCTCATAAATCACGCTTAACTTTGCAGTACATTAACCAAATCTGTATGTTTCCCAAAGTTATGTGTATGATTTGTACATGTATCCTTTTCAAGGTCAAAAAATCTGCAAGATTTCATTAAGCCCTCATGCATTTCAGTATCTACCATCTGAAATACTAGCCAAAGATCCGCTTTTTTATCTGAGATCAACATAAAACACATCTGACCAGCATTAGAAGTCACCAAGCTCCAGCCAACACATAGTGGAACAAGATGGATCCAGGGATTGTCCAGATGTTCTCAAGGACCTGACTATCAATGAATGTTTGCTCTCCAAGATTATTGCATATCAGAACATCATTAACTTAGAGCATTCACAATGAAATTGATACCGGGAACGGCCAGCTCCAAAAGGACAGGTAATTCATTTCTGTCAGCATATTCATGAAGTGCCTGTTACTTCCTTCACCTCCAAATGAATGTGGTATGGTTGTGATCACTTCTCATTTAGATGACATAAAAGCAGTTAATGAATTGAGAGTGGGCTTTGATAAAATACTAGCAGCTCTGATTTGGCTCAAAGTGAATAATCCTCTATATGCAGATGTACAAATTGACATGCCTTGATGTTTTGATGTCCAGCAACTTTGTCGAAAGCCGTAAGTACAGATGCTGGTTGATAACTCCACATCGCATTCTTGGAAGGATGATAAAAATAGTGCTAAAGTTTTACATGGAACCTTGCATCAAGGCATGACCTCCTTTAATATATGGGCCTGTCTGTCAATGTGGTGCTATGTGCATAGCTGTTCCACTTAACGCAAAAATTGTATCACCTAGTAAATGGACTTCAAACACTGTAACAGAAGTTCTTCTTCAGGAAATCACTATTACAAATCAATTGTTGGTGATGAGCCAAGGTTTTTGCCACTCAAAGAGCTACTGAAATCCAACTTCCTTAACAATGGACAGCCAATTAATCAAGCATTTGGAAAAACATTCCAGCTAGACTTCAATGATGATCCACAATTTTTCGGAGACATCTGTGGAACACATGAAGCTTCTTTAATGCAAGTCCTGATTTCTTACTTTGCTCTATATGATTGCAGTATTATCATTGACTCACAATGCTTTATGAGATTAGTATTGAAACAAATGCTCGATGAAAACCATCGATTTAATCTGTTTGACAGCCAGGCATGTACAAGGACTGGAGCTACATCTGCTTCAGTCAAGGGTTATGCTTCTATAACTGAGTTTAAAATCATCAATCTTCTCATGAAAATGCTGTGATGTACTATGGGCTAATCAGGACAGTTTACATTAGATTGTGTACAAGTTAATGTCACCAGACATGCTGATAACACTGTGAATCAAGAAAACGATCTGGCACAAAATCACATGGCTATGTTCTATAGCCTTATGCTGCCTGTTGATCAAGAACAGCCATGACTGAATGACACTGCAAATACATCTGATTCTGACAAGGTTGTATTAAATGAAATCCACTGAAAACTGCTTCACCTATCAATATATTTTGTGAGCCAAAAGCTGAGGAAATAGAATGGTTCCAGCTTTTTTCATACAGCATGAATGGACTTAATGAACCTCAAACAGTTGCAATCAACCCATTAGATTACTTTAAAACATGTGTAATGGGACAAGACAAATGTTTTCAATCAACCAGAGTATCTTATGTATGAACTGTTCATGTTTAAATTACTGCATGCTCAAAGTAATGTTAATGTTTGTGGCAAGAAAATCAGACAGAATAGACAAGCCATGGCAGACATGCATTTGCATGTAAAGAACCTTCGAGGCTCAGGAGCTTACTCTAAGGACTGTACAAAGGAGCTGTTTACTTTGATTACTCAACTAAGCCCACCTACTTTCTTTCTGAGCTTCAGCAGTGATGATTTGCACTGGCCTGACTTACGCTATTTGACCAAACATAGACCCATGTAGTCTTAATGCTCAAGAAACACAGAAATTGATAGAAAAGTACCCTGTCATTGCCTCAAGAAACACAGAAATTGATAGAAAAGTACCCTGTCATTGCAATGTGACCCTTTCAAAATGGCTTCCTGGCTCTACTCCAAGTCATGCTGAATGACAAAATGATCTTTGGAGGAAAATGTATTGATTACTAATGGTGGACCGAGTTTCAAAACCATAGAGCACCTCACATGCACATAGTGATATGGGCTAAAAACTGCCTTTAAATTGATAACGTCAATTCAGAAAGACAAGAAAAAGCAATACAGATGACCTCAATCATCTTGTGCCACATTCCAGATGAAAGGGAAGACTTTGGCTTGCATGAACTTGTGATGAATTGTCAAAAGCATCACCATACCACATCTTGCTTCATACAGTCTATCTACTGCAGATGTGGGTTCCCATGCAAGGTAGCTGTAGAAACCACAATACTAAATCTGTCAACAGAGCATGTAGATGCATTGATAAGAAATGGTGGTCAAATTTGCATCTTGGAAAGGCATGAGGGTAAGGAGTATATCAACAAGCACCATCCCTTGCTGCTAATCCTTTTCATGCAAATATGGGCATTCAACCATGCAACCATGCAACCATGTAATCTTGCAGTAGCATGCTACGTTGTCAAATATGTTTCAAAGACAGAACCAATGTAGTTTGAGAAAATCATAAGGGAGGCTATCGCACAAATATAGCAAAACAACTCTGATCCCTTCCGCAAAATATTCACAATCATCACAGTAATGTTTAACCAGTGACAAGTATCCATTTGCAAGTGTGCACTGTGCATATACAAGATGAAATACGAAATGAGCTCTCACAAGTCAGTGCTCATTAACAGCCAAGTACCAAAAAAGCATTACAACGTAATTTGTTTTGCAAACAGTTCAAACAAAAATGACTTCTGGAAAATGTTAATTGACTGCTATATGAAGCAACTTCTTAATCTACATAATAGTCCACTATTCAAGTTTGCAATGTGGTACGAGCCAGTGTACTTGGTAAAATTTGAAAATATTGACTACAATCAAGGTGATGAGGGGTATTCAATGAAAACAATATGCAGCGAGGCTTGACTTACATAACACTTACAGATGGCAAAACAAAAATGAAAAAGCAAACGAAAACCCCCAAAGTTTTCCATTTCTCAAGATCCAGAAGCATGCTTCTACAATCAGCTACTTCTACACAAGCCATTCAGAACAGAATGTGAACTCTTAGCAGGTTTTCCAAGCTGTGCAGTGGCGTTTGAAGCAAGGACAAAAGAATTGCAACAAGTCTTATATGAATTGTGGCCTTTCCGTCACTTTGCATAGGAGTTAGAAACTGCCATTGAGCATATTCAAGATATTTCATGCTGCAGGAACTGGCGATGAACTTCTCTTACAGGATATAGATATTGAACTACCTGATACCAATTAAATGTGCAGATGACTGATCAAGAGTTCATCCAAAATCAGCAAAACTTTAATGTTGACCAAAAGAGATTCTTCACATTTATCAAAAAACAAATTCACTGAGAGATTCAAGGAGAACTTTTCCCACTGATCCGACTATTTGCAACAGGCAGTGCAGGATGTGGAAAATCATTCACTTTGAAGATGGTAGCTGACCAAATATGCTGGGTCTACAGAATTCTTGACAAAAATGCAGACTTTGTTTGTGTTATGTGCATACACTGGAGTAGCAGTCTTGTTAACTGGTGGGCAGACATTGCACTTGGTGTTCAAACTACCTGTTCAAAGAGGTTATAAGCTTCCTGAATTCAAGAAATTAACCAGTATTTGTCTTGAACAAATGCGACGCCTGTGGCACCATGTAAGGCTCTTCATAACTGATGAAGTTTCTATGCTGCCCTATGAATTACTTCAAATTAATCTCTGTCTAGAAGAACTTAAATGCAATAGCCACCTCTTTGGTGGTGTGAACATGTTGCTGTTCAGAGAAGTGATGTAGCTTCCTCCTGTTCTTGGGCACCCACTTTTTGTACAACCAGATGAAATGTAGGGCATGGTGTGTTTATTCCACCAGTTCAGCTTCTGTGAGCTTAAGGTAGTTGTGAGACAACAAAACAATTGCACTTTCATGGACCTTCTAAATAATCTTCATGAGGGTCATCTGACACCACAACAATATAAGATACTGGTGAGAAAAGCTGAACAAAGCAAGCAAGAAGGTGACTTTACCCCTTGTGAAGCAATTAGAATCATGCTGACTAATAAGATGGTCCAACATCACAATGAACTTTTGATGAATAGTGTTAATTCATTGATGTAGAAGTTCACCATCTATGCTCGTGATCATTTAATGGAGCATGACATGAGATTGCAACATCTGCCAATCGAGAATATCATTCCCTCGGACATTAACAGAACTGTGGGAGTGCCTAAAATGTTGACCATTTACCAAGGAGTTTGTGTCATGCTCCATTACAATGTTGATATGTCAAAGGCTGTCATGAATGGCAGGATGGGGATCATATCTGATACTGAATGCGAAGGCTGGTGTAAACACCAACTGTATCAACAGGACATCCCTCGAGTAAAAGTAGAATTTGACAACAACACTGGAATTCATTGAATTGAGCCAATTACAGTGGTGTTTGACGTGAAACTTGGTTATGGTTCAGTAGAAAGAAAAAGTATGCTCCCCATGGTTCCATGCTAAGTGGTCTCAGTTCAAAAAGTACAGGGCAACACTTTTCAAACAACTGTCATAAATTTAAGACCAGAATATTTTGCTGCAGGACAAAAATTTGTTGCTCTTAGCAGATGTATGTCACTCAAATTAATCAAGATTGATGAAATCCATCCAAGACACTTAATCGAGGGAGATATTTGCAATGAGGATGCATTAGAGGACAATCGGAGGTTATGAAATTTGCCTGACTATTCACTTAGTTAATTAGGGTAAGATTGATTGATTACTATTAATAAACCTTAATAACTCCATATAAATACAGAATTACTGTTGTATTTTACTTAAAAATTAAAAAGCAAAAAGTAAAAATATAAAAAAGTTTTTTAAAAAAACAATACTTTTTATTCAGTCACTCTAAAAAGTAAAAAAATAACAAAGAAGAGTGAAAACTTTGCAAAAGATACACAGACAAACTGATTTCAGAAAAGCATTCAAGGTTGGTTTTGCTGATTGTGATATTGATGTACCAGAAAAAGTAGCAGGAATCAGCAAAACCAACCGTGAATGTTGTTGTTGTTGTTTGTCTTTCTGCTTTTTCCCGGTAAGGGGTCACCACAGCGGAACTCCGGTCCGCTAATGATTGGCAGTAGATTTTTTACGAAATGCCAGGGTGCCAGCTCGACGTTCAACCTTCAACAAAGGTACACCCATTTACGCATGTCTTTCGAATGCCCACCCAACCGCGGGGAGGACATGCAGACTCCACACAGAAGGCACTCCCAAGCCATGCCGAGAATCGAATGGGAGAACCTCTTGCTGTGAGGTAACAACGCTACCGCCGTACCACTGCGACATTAAAAATACTTTTCTGAAATCAGCTTATCTGTGTATCTTTTGCAAAGTTTAAATTCTTCTTCATTATTTTTTACTTTTTAGAGCAACTCAGTAAAAAGCATTTTTAAAATCTTTATATATATATATATATATATATATATATATATATATATATATATATATATATATTGCAAACCTCATCCTTAATGTTATTCAGCATGTTAAGCGGGTACCCTTTTTGCTTATATTTTAACATTTTTTCTGTATATGCTTAGACCAAGTTTATGTTGATTTATTACATTAAGGATTTTATTGTTCAACTACTGTTACTTTAATTTTTCAACCGAGTGTTCCTAGATATGATTGGTTGCTTAATGTCATGTGTCCTTTTCAATTTGCTGTTTAGGTGGTGTTAGTTTCATTTTAATGTTCTTATGAAGTCTTTTGTGTATGAACAAAAGCGCTCAAAGTTTTATATATTAAATTTTTCTATCCACATTCTTGTGTGCGTACATTTGAATTTATGTGCACTAACACAGCCTGCTTCACTTTGGGACAGACTTGAAAATCTATCTGTTTAAACAATTTTATTTTACATTTCTTTATGCAACTGCATAGTTGTTTGTATATTTCATTTTTAATTTGTAAAATGCCTAACTTCTTTATGTAAAGAATTTCATTATTAAATTTCAAAAGCTTATTGATGCCTACTTATAAATGTAAGTCAGGTTAATTACACTAAACTGGTGAGTGATAATTCTTTGCATCTGCCTTTAGAAGAGAGTGATGTTTTAGCTATAGTTTCTATAAGCCAATGTATGAGTGTACAGTGGGTGTGACCTCAGTGTGCCCCACTGGTCTGGCTAGTGACAGCATAGTGCTATAAAAGAGAGAAGAGGTAGTGATATTGAAAAGGTATTATTAACCTCTCTGGTAAAACCCAGGGGTTATAGCTTTTCTCTACATCAGCAAAGCATGGAGCTTGTTTAGGTATAGCTAGTATAGCAATAACCCACGCCTGGGTGTGGGTAATGCTGGATTTACCCACGGTTGGCATGGTTTGGTCCCGAGGGCGAAGCCCGAGGGACCAAACAAAGTCAACCATGGGTAAATACAGCATTACCCACACCCAGAAGTGGGTTATTGCTATTATACCATGACATTATTTAAGAAAAGAAACTATTACTTTTCTTAAATAATGGCATAGTATAATGCCTGTTTACTGCCCTTCCGCAGATGTCTGGCATCCGCGGCAGTTCTGATGTATGCAGAGCTGTGGGCAAAAGCAACGAAGAAAGCAAGATCTCCGTTGCTTTTTTTTTTTTACTGTTTCACTATGTTAAATGGGTTTAACATAGCGAGACAGCTTTAAAATAAGCAACGGAGATGTCTGTTGCTTATTTTAAAACTGTCTCGCTATGTTAAACCCATTTAACATAGTGAAACAGTAAAAAAAGCAACAGAGATCTTGTTTTCTCTGTTGCTTTTTTTTTAAAACCTGTCTCGCTATGTTAAATGGGTTTAGCATAGCGAGACAGCTTTAAAATAAGCAACGGAGATCTCCGTTGCTTATTTTAAAGCTGTCTCGCTATGTTAAATCCATTTAACATAGCGAGACAGTGTTTTAAAAGTAGAGTTATACTAATGGAAAAAAGTCCGGGCGACCGGACCTTTTTCCATTAGTATAACTCGATTTACAATGTGCACGCTGGCCAATCAGCGTGCACGTTTTGGGGGGGGGTCATGGTATAATACTGTCTATAGCCCAAAGCAGTAGTGTTTATTTACTGTACACTCCTAAGGCTAATGTCCTCACAGATGCTTCTTATTATGTCTATTAATAAGATTATCATTACATTTTTGTGTGGGATAATGGCACAAAAGTTAAGACCCTACCCCCTTTCCCAGATCTATTACCTGGTGTAAATGGTGGGGTATTGCAAACTGAATTTATATAGCCTGTAAATCAGTATTGTCATAAAAAAAATTGTGTACCCTTGTAGCCAAAAGGTAAATAAAAATTTCTAAAGATTACACAGCAGTTATTTTATTTTTCAGACAGAGTAGGTTGGAAGCAGACAAAATGGGCTCAAAAGAACATTGTAAAATGGCAGTGGTGCAGCTGATTAAAGAGTGTAAATCAAAGGGACTCACACTTGCTGGTCTGACCAAGGATGAGTTCATACTTGCCTTGTGTACAGTTCATATTAAGTCCACTGAACCTTGAGACAAGTTGGTGAGTGCTGTATTTATACAGAGTGCAATAAAAGGGCCATTCAGTACATTCCAGGATGATCTGAAAATTGTAGTTTGAAGTGTGTTTGTTGGAGCTGGAGATGACACACTTGGAGATTAAAGCTACTAAGAGAATTACGCTGTTTGAGGTGCAAGGGAAGTGAGAGCAGGAAGAGTCTGAGGCTACTGAGGAGAAAAATGAAGTAATGCCATGAAGTGGCGATGGTGCAAGGGGGAGAGAAAAGCCATATCAGTCCAAAAAGAAAAAAATCAGCCTTAACCACAGAAGTAAGAAGAGCAGGGGTGAAAAAAGTGATACCAATTGCCTGAATGATATTAAAGTAAAAAAAACTGTTTGTGTAAACGTTTTAACTTAACTGCAGCAGTTTATAGGATGATGTTTAGACAACAAAGGAAAGCAAAAGACAATGTCATAAATGTTGTTGCAGACATGAACACTAATTTTAATAAGTGTTAGATATTTTCCCAGCACAGTTTTAGATTATGGTGGTGTTTTTTGCTGGAGGTTTGTACAGAAAGTTATTTTTTGTCTTCTTTAATGAGGAATTTGGCATGGTTCTAAGGTGTCAGAAATGTTCCCATTTGCTGCGGGATTTATTTTGGCACTATTTGTCCCAGCTTTGTCTCTGTTGTGCATGAGTTGCTTGGTTTGTTTTAATCAATGGTTATAATTCAGTCTTTTAGTTCTAATGGGAATAAGGTTGTTTAGTATATTTAGAAATATTTTGTTGAATTCTGAGACTGATTCATTTGTAGGCAATACTTTTAAAATGTTCAAGAGGCATAGCTGCAGATTAGAAATAAACTTTGAACTTGAATTTGATGAAGTTGTGAACCTGATTGAAATGTGGTTGTGACGTGGTGATGTTTTGTTGCCTTACAGCAAAAGTAGGGAAGTAGTCACTGATGGTATCAGGTAGACAATCACAAATAGTTATTTTGTTAGGTGATACAGTCAGAATCTAGTCCAGCATATATTCTCTCCTGATACTTTTGTTAATCCTAGTGGGAGTGGGGTGATAAATTGTGTGAAGTTGTACAAGTTTATTGTGCATATGGAGGGTTTCTGAGTTTATTAGATGCTACTCAGTCATAAGGTCACCTAGTATTAGTGTTTCACAGTTTATGCTTGTAGATATTCAGCAAAGGATTTCCTCTACAGTGTTAATGTTGTTACCAGCAGTATGTATAAGGCTGTTAAACAAATCCGGTTTTAATTATTAAGCTTTAGTTGAAAGATCAGTATTTCTGCATTGTTAATCTAAGGAATGGAGTCAGAATGATTGTCAGATGAAGAGTGTTTCAATAGAGAATGCACTTTTTATTTTCCTCTCCATCCTAGATATGTTGCAACCTGGAGAAAGATTTCTTCATTTTTTCTCATCTTGTTTTAGCCAGGTTTCTGTATCCATTGGCATATCTGTAGAGTTTGGGATTATTTCTGTGTGAGTGTGTTATTTTATAGATTCATAGATAAGTGCTAGGCTAGCCACCCTTGGGCACCATTATAAGCCTAGCCAATTTTCCTTAAAGATGAGAATCAAACCCTATACCTTGTGCCTGCATGGTAAACACCTTAATCATTATGCCAATCCCCAACTTCAAAATTAAAAGTTACTTGCTTTGTGGGTAGTACTCAACTATCAGTCTGCAGACTGTGATAAGCCTAGCTAATAATCAGAGGTCAGAATCAAACCCTGAATCCTGAGGTAAAGACCTTAAGCATCACACCAATCCATCTCACCTCCTTACTTAGGTTCATAGGTTCATAGCTTCATACTAGGCTATCTGCCCTAGGGCATTTGTAAGCCTAGCCAGTGTGTGTTTGGCTATCACCACCCATTTTAAATGTTTTACTATGCCCTTTTTCGAGGTTAGTATACTGTGCCTCTGTCTAGCAGTGACGCAGAAGTGATACCCGGGGTAAACCTATGATCTCCCATCCACTCGTCAAGATTTCTGTTGAAGAGAGTCAGTGAGGGACTCAGCCTAACTTCGACCGGAATTCTATTCCAGAGTGAAGGGAGCCTCTGGGTTATGAATCTGTCCCTCCAGCATGTCCTATTTATTTCAGTGCTGAGGTTCAAGTCCCTCAAGCGCATAGCTCGATGGGATTTGGATTTTCTGAGGTGCAGCAGGTCCATTAATTCCGGGTTGGACATGGCTTTATATGTCAGGCACAGATCGCCTCTAAGTAGGCGGTATGCAACCAAGTAGAGCTGGAGTTTCTCTAACTGGGCAGCATATGGCATCTGTTTGAGCCCCTTGATCCTCTTGGTGAGGTACTTTTCGGGTCTTTCTAGTTGCTTCAGGTGTCGGGTAAGGTACATCCCGGAAGGGGCATTGTATTCAATTATGGGCCTGAGGAGGGATGAGTAAAGAGGCACAATGACCTCCCTTGATCTAGATGTGAATCCCTTCATGATTAGGTGGGCTATATAGAATGTTTTTCTAACCACTTTGGCCATGTGGTTGTCAAATGAGAGATTGCTATCGACTTGGGTCCCCAGGTCCCTAATTACTTCTTCCGTACTTAATGGGTTACCACCTATGTGGTAATTTGTGGGCACTTTGTTTTTGCCAAAGGGGATGACTATACACTTTTTGGCGTTTAGCTTGAGGCCATGGCTCTGGCACCAGTTATCTGTTTCTATGAGACCCTTTTGGAGGATGCTTGTGTCAGCTGGAGAGTCGATTATGGCACCCAGTTTGCAGTCATCTGCGAACTTGGTCAGCCACAGTCCTTCCGTGTTGGCCTGCACCTCTGAGAAATATATGCCGAACAAGAGAGGTCCCAGGACTGAGCCTTGTGGGATGCCACTTGTAACTGGTTTGGAGTCTGACATGGCTCCAGCAATTCTGACCATGTGGGTCCTGTCCTTGAGCCAGTTTGCAACCCATCTAGTGACATAGGGGTTTATATTTAAGCTGGGGAGCTTACCTATGATGCCTGAGTGGGTATTGTATCGAAGGCTTTTGCGAGGTCTAGGTAGGCTGTGTGGACTGCCTTCCCCTCGTCAATGGCCTTTGTGACTGTTTCAAAGAAATCAACCAGGTTTAAGAGGCAGGATCTGCCCTTAACAAAGCCGAACTGGGTAGGATCCAGTGTCTAAAGGTCCCCAATATCTTTATTTATGAGATCGATGATGATTCTCTCCATAGCTTTGCAGACCAAGCTAGTTAGGCTTATGGGGCAATAGTTTCCAGGATCTGTTGAGGCACCACCTTTATGGAGAGGGACCACTGTTGCTGTACGCCATTCTTTGGGTACATATCCTGTAGTGAGGCTGAAATTGAACAGTAGCTTTATGTTGAGGTTCAGTTCTTCTTGGAGTTCATGTAGGATGCAGCCCGGGACACCGTCTGGTCCCATTGATGCTGTGTTTATTGCTTTGGAGAGGGCGGCTCTCACCTGAGCATCTGAGATGTCAGGGGGGCAGCACTCTGCTGGGATAGAAAATTGCTCCTTTGGGGGGAGGGGGAGGAGAAGTTTGTGCTGAACCTGTCAGCCAGGATGTTGGCAATGTCTGTGGGTTCAGTGTATTTTTTTGTCATTTTGGACTAACTCTGAGCATATCTGGGAGTTACCACCCAGGTTCCTAACATAACTAAAGAAAGTCTTGAGATTATCTTTAGTGTCCTGTGCAATTTTTCTCTTGAAGCTGGCCTTTGATGATTTTATGAGTGCCCGTAGCTTTTTGCTAATACTGATCAGAGATGCCTTCCCTTTTAGGGATTTTTCTCTATCATGCAGTAGCTTCCTCCTTTTATTGTATAGTTTGTTTATGGCTGGGGTCCACCAGACAGGACGCCTGCCTTTGGTGGATTGGGTCTTGGTTTTATTTGGGATTACATGATCCATGCATTCCTGAAGGTGTCCATAGAATGCATTTATAAAGGATTCTGCAGTTTGGGCCATATTTTCCACAGGCCCGGGGGCTTTGAATGATTGCACCTCGGTTTTGAGGAGTGTGAAGTTTGCTTTAGAGAAGTTTTTCACTGTGGTTTTCTGGGCAGGGGGTGGGGTAGGGATGTGGATATCCAGTGAGATTAATTTATGGTCTGATCTTACCAGTGAGGGATACACTTCTGGTCTGGAGCATAGAGCCCCCATGTTGGTGATGATCTGGTCTAGTATGTTTTCCCCTCTTGTGGGAGTGGTGACAAGTTGTTCCATAGCATTTGAGTTTATAAATTCTAGGAACCTTTGGGCTAGGGTGTTGGAGCTAGAGTAATGCTTCCAGTCTATGTTTGGGTAGTTGAAGTTGCCCAATATAATGGTGTTTGGGGAGACCTTCATATTTTCTAGTGTTCTCAGGAAGGTCAAATGGGGTTCCTGGGTTTGGGAGGGTGGTCTGTAGCAGGCTATAAACTGGAAGGCAGTTTTACCCACTGTTAGTTGCACATGGATAGTCTCCGATGCTTTGTGCTGTGCCACCAACCTGGAGGTGTGGGTATCTTTGACGAATATTGATACTTCCCCTCCTTTTGTGGTTCATTCTGAGTTTTGGGGCCGAAAAGTATGGTATGAGGTATAACCTGGTAGTGCTGGGGTGCTCTCGGGAGCCTTGAACCAGGTTTCTGTTACTGCACAGATATCGATGTTCTCCACGCTGAGGAGAGTTTCGAGTGCGTGCATCTTGAGGTTTAGACTTCTGGCGTTGAGTAGCATTACCCTTAGTTTCTTTTCCCTTGTGATACCTATGGAGGTGGGTTTGTCTTTTGAGCCTTGCCTAAAAAAGGCACTATGGGGGTGGCAAGAGCCTTTGCCAATATCCAAATGCCCAGGGGTGACAGGTGCAAGCTGTCCCTAGCAAAGCAACGTGGCTTGTCGAGCATGTCATCCCAGGCTGACAGGCACTGGATCCCTTTTGAATGACACCAATACTTAAGCCAATTGTTTAAATTGATCATCTTGTCTTCATATTGTGGCATCATTCTTGGTGAGGGTAAGATGCTACTCAAGGTCAGGGTCATACCGGCCTGGGCTACATGCTCAGAGAGCTCCTCTATGTCTCTTTTCATGTAGTCCAGGGAGGTACGTTTCAGGTCATTCACACCAGCATGGACAATGACTGAGTCATATTTGTACTTGCCTTGGAGTGACCTGAGTGCTTGTGTTATGTGGCGGATCCTAGCACCCGACAGGCAGCTCACCGTGACCTTCTCCTTGTTCAGCCTGGTGAGCGGGACGTCAGTGTGCCTGACGATAGAATCACCTATTACAAGTGTATCAGGTGTGTTGTTTAGCCTTAAGGGCAGTGACTGTTCGGCACACTGGCTTTATGAACTATGTGTTGCACGTGTTTTGTTTTGGGGTAGCGGCTGCTTGGATGCCTGCTTTGGAGGTCTCTGCTGCTTAGGCAGATTTTTATTTAGAGCCTCCGAGTATGTTTTTGTGTGTTTGTGTTTGGTTTGCTGTTGTGGTAGGTCTATGTGAGACTGGAATTGTAGTGTGTGTGGTTACCTTCTCCTCCTGACTGTATATGCCAGTACTGAGTTGAGAGAGCTTAGCCTCTAGTTTGGCTGTATGGTTGCATCTCTCACATATGTTGGAACTTGTTAGAAGGAGGAGAGGGTTGTCTGTGTACATGAGGCAGTTCTAACATTGCCTCAAGATTCCCAGATTCACCAGCTGGACTGGAGAGTCTTCATCTACTTCTAAATTTCATGTTGAACAATTTTACTCCTGACTATGCTTTGAGGGGAGCCATAGGAGAAGATTGGTATATATTGTGTGTGATAGGAGTTATTTTGTGTGTGTGTGTGTGTGTGTGTGTGTGTGTGTGTGTGTGTGTGTGTGTGTGTGTGTGTGTGTGTAAGAGGACCAGGGGTTGGGCAGATGTCACCACTTACTTTTAATCTTTTTTGTTTTTTTTTATTACACTTGGTTTTAATCTTTGTAGGTTGGGAGGGAGACAATTGTATTTGACTGTGTATGTTTTAAGTTAAGCTTAGTTAGGATGGCACTGGCATTTAGATATATGTATTTGTGAATGTCAAAATGTGTGATACAGTATAGATTTGGCGAGATCTTGTGGTAGTAAAGTGTTGAGCCTGGGTTTGTGACATTGTGATTTGGAGGTGTGATATAGTTAGAGAGGAGATGTTTGTGCTGTGAGGATAAAATGGCAAAGGAAATAGGTAGAAATAATATTATGATACTAATGAGAAACATGGTGGAAGGAAAGAGCGAGAGAGTTCAGAATTCTTGTTCTAATACGAGAGAGTGATAATTCAGATAGTTGTTCTGGTATAAAAGGGTCAGAAATAGGGTATGCAGATAAAATAAGACAATGTATTGTGAAAGGAAGGTTAAGTAATGGAGTTTCTTGAGAAAGCTTGTTGGTGTAAAATCCTAAGTGAAAATATGAGCGTGACATTAAAAAAAGTCAGTGTGATAGTGGAAACTGGATAGGGTTTGTTAGTATGAGAATGTAAAGTGGCGAAATGTAAATGAAGGACTGATGTGTGGAAGAGTGTGAGGCAGAAAATGGTGTAGAAGATTTATTTGTAGAAGTGGCAAGAGACTGAAGCAAGGGAGAGGGTGTTATGTTTTAGAGATGTATTTGAATGGTGTCAGAAAGGATAGGAAGTGGAGTTAAGGGGTAATAGGGAGAAGATGTGAGACAGAGTATGATGTAATGCATGCAGGTGGAGAAAGGAGAGCTGTAACTGGTTTGATATACAGGAAGTGGGAATGTTAAGTATTCTCATCTTGACTGGCTGGTGTATGTATGCATAGAATCTAGATTGTTTGTACTGCAAGTGGAAGTGAGTAGGAATTGAAAATAGGGTAGGGGTGGAGCAGGGCTTCTCCAAGCAGGGTGCTTGCTGTTCATGGGTGAGTAACAATTTGTGAGATAAGCTCTGTAAGGAAAATCCCAGGTAAGTCAGAGAAAAAAACAAAACAAAACAAAACAAATGTATTTTGGTCAAGTTATACAGTTGAGGGATACAACTTTTCAGACTAACGTCAAGAGAAGTGAGGTAATGATCTTATGTTTGAGAGAGAGAGTGGCATTACTTTATAGTGAAAAAGAACTAGTATGCCAAAAGAAAGAATTGCTATTATTCTTTTGAAAGGAAGAAGGGAAAAAAGAGAATTACAAAGCTGACTTTGGTAAATCACAAAATGGTCAGGGTTATTACTATACAGAGTTGGTGTCTAAACGGAATTCTAGATTAAACTGTATTGTAGGAGTAGAAAGCACGTTTATCTAAGAATAATAGGGAGTTTTTGTGATACCTGATCAGCTGTGTAATCTCCATGATTCAGGTCAAAATTAGAATGAGACAACAATTAAGCTTTCACATACATTGCACTCGTAGCAAAAGGGTGGAGAAAGCTGCCATATTTTTAACTGTTCATTGTCAGGACTTGGGTTGTTTCATGTGATGTTCAAAACAGTTGTGCACAGACAAAGCAGGTTAGGTATTTTATTGAGGAAACAGTTTCTGTAACTGAAAGAGAAGAAAAATATAGGACAGCAATTAGGTATGTAGAGCAGTGAATAATAGTGTTAATAATGAAAGTAAATTCACCAGTAAAGGAAAAGTATGAGAAGAATATGCCAAGAAAGACGTTTCCCTCCACACCTGAAGAAACATCTTCTGTGTTACTAGTAATTTCACAAGGGGACTACTTCTGGAGATTTGGTAGGTTTGTACAAAGTTTACCAATCGCTGTTCACACTATTATAACGTTGCTGTTTTATGTCTAACACACAGAAATCTTGTACAAGCAAAACATATCAGTCTCATATACGAACTTTACTAAAATATTTATCTTAGTTCTGGTGTTTGGGTCACTAGAGGCTTCACAATGCCCATGGCTGCCCACTGAACTGATTCTTCAATAACAATGATACCAAAGCAGCCTTGGGTTTCTCTCCTTATTACCAACCTTTGGGTACCACTCACATATCTTGTAGGACTTTTTCATGTCTTTTGTGGTGCCTGGTCAATACAAATGGTGCATAACTCTTTTTTTGTGCACTTTAGACCCATATGTCCTGAACAAGGAATATCATGAGCTATGATTAGCACTGCCTGATTGTAGGCCCCTTGGGAGTACCAGCTGAAGTGCCATTTCAATTTTTAGCCCACCTCAGAGGAGTTCATTCTGTACAATAACCTAAGATATTGTTATACAGAATCTGCCTGCCCTTGAGAACCACTGTGTTACTTGGCTACCTCCTTCGGTCCTGCAAAACGGGATCTGAAAGCTGTGGCTGCCTCTTTTTTTTTTTTTTTTTTTTTTTTTTTTTGTTATGATCCTTCACAGTTCTCCTTCCAAAAGAAGTCTTGTATCTTTTGACTCTGTTTGGGGGTCAGGCTTGCTGCTTACAACTAAATGTTCTCTGGAGTAACTCATTCCAAATGAAGCCTGGTGCCTTTTTGACACCTCTGGCTTTGATTCAAGCTTCCTGTTCCACTAAAATAGCCACATTGCCAACCTCTGTTGGACGTGAGGGCACTGTTTGGATCTCTGCCTGATTCTTACCCCACTTGCTTATCTCTATAACTGGTTATGTGCAATGGCATATACACAAGGTACTGTATCATCAAAATAATTTCCTTTCTTCTCATCTGCTGGCATATCATTAAATATTGTTAGCTTTTTTTTTACCCTGTCTACTTTTCCACTCCAAGTAAAATCTGTCCATTTGCACCTGAAAACTGGTCCCTATGGTGGCCTAACTGCAGTGGACTACCTAGCAACAACTACTGTTTCTTAATAAGTCTAGCTTTAATGACAGCTAAGTATTCCACCCCCCCCCCCAAGTCTTGGCTTAAAAGCAGTAGAGGCCGATACTCAAACAAATTGTCCCTGCTGGGTTGGCAGTCACTACATCAGCTGTTTACTTCTTTGAGTAAGTGAAATTATTTTTATGAAGGAAAGAAATTATAGCTAAATCTTTTCTCACTTTCTTGAAAATATGTTCAAGGAATTAACAATTATGTGTTATTGTGCTTTTGTGTGCTACCCATGTTGTTGCACAGCATGTAGTTCTAGCAGGTCTGCTGACTTAGTTTTTGATGATTACTCAGACATTTAGCATATTATCTTTCTGTATTAAAAGATTACTTTCACTGTCTTCAACAACTGCAACTATAACTTACTCCTCCCTTATTAATATTTAGATGCTTGTTATTGTTTAATATAATCAGTATTATCTTCTAACACATATGAGTTTAGCTTAATTTATCCTGTTTAAAGTAATACTGGCAGTTCTTTTTTCAAATACTACTGCCAGCTATTAGTGGCACATACCACTTTGTTGTGCTTTACCTTTACAGTGTTAAGTCAGCCGTGGTATCTTACTGTTCTCCTCATCTTATTCGATAGTTAGACTCCAGCACAGCTGATGTGGTTCTTCTACAGCAGACTACAGTTTATGGCCCATAATATACTGGCTGCCAGCTTTGCTTGAAATAGAACCAAATAATTAAATTCAGTACCATATTTTGGCAGCTGCAGATGCTTATTTGATGCTTTATTAACTCATGGCTCACAGACTGCAGCTAGGTGTTAAATATGCATTCAGCTTCAGTCTCTATTTGCTAAGTGAGGACCATAATTTTGTGCTAAACGCTCCTTTAAGTTATCTTAAAACCATTTTCCATGGCAATATTGCACACGGATTAAGTCCTTAAATAAGTGTTTTCCTTAGTATTGGGGAAGTGCTGCTGCATAGTAATCTATATCATTGCATAGCTGATTTTAAATGACAGAATAAGAATGCTGAATGTTGACTTATTCAGTTGTATTACTGTTATGCCCATGTATGCTACCTGATGACCGTGCTTTAACAAGGATGCCAAACTAATTATATAGTGCTACTGAGAAGATACAGGCTATCAAAATGTGACTTACGCAAACTAATTTAATCTTTTAATTGTGTCTGTTTACTTGTCTGTGTGATAGTGAAAGGAGTATTTACACATACTTCTAAAAAAATAGCCTGATGAAGTGCCTTATTGTGTTAGGAATAAAAGTGCTCACTGGCATCTGCATTTTATAATAATTTGGAAGTGACACAGTTGGAATTTTCATTTTTAGATTTGTTTTAATATCTGCACCTTAAGGATACAAGTTCATGAGTCTTTCAGAACTATGTAAGTGAAATGTTAAAACACTAATAAGGTAGGAAAAATGTCTCTAAAACATACGGTAATGATAGTTCACAGCAGGGCTAGCCACCCTGAGGTGTAAACATTGGCTCGAGATGATTGTCACTGTTAAAGCGACACCCCGAGACCATGTGGAAAATGGAAAAAAGGGTAAGGAAGAATGGATGGATGGATTGCTGGATGGATACTGTAATGAGGGTGAGGCAGACATTCCCTTATTGACTACATTCCTACTTGACTACCTTTGAACTGGTAGACTGCCCATGCATATGTGGTAAGCAGCCAAGTCGACAAGGCTTTCCATGGACACTCCTAACTTGTCCTTCAGTGTCATGCTACATTTCCAAAAAACTCCACGATCATTTCCCACTACAAATCACTTAAAATCACTTGAGGATTTTTCATTCCACTGACACATATGCAAGCACCTGCACCAGTGTTCTACTCAAGACTGATTGATACCAGAGATTCAGAAAAGTATTACTTCAGTGTACACTTGGGGTGGAAGTTAGGGCTTGTCATCTTTAAATCAGCCATGCTTGCACTCATCTGAATTGAACACAGTGAAATAAAGACTATCCTCACCATTGTAGTGAGCAACCCATGCCAGTGTTAGGCTTCAGACTATTTGGGTAATAGTAGCTTGAAAACTACAACCTCTAGTTGAAATTACTAGGTGGAAATAAGCTCATATGAGCCATAAACCCAATTATTGTACAGTGTATGGAGTTTTGGAGAGGAGTGATGGTTAACAGACAAGAGGACAAAAAGGACTAAAAAATCAGGAAATAAATCAACCAACCAACATATTTTATTGAGGAAAGCAGGCAGCTGAAAAAAACATTCATTCAAACCCAGATATGGGAACAATACATCAACAAGAAAACAGCCAGTACAAAAGCACTCACTAAAACTAGCCACATATAGATTAGGGGATGCCAATGTGTGCAGGGAAAACTAAAGAGTGACTACCTTTCTGTGACTAGGATGAAGACATGCTTTAAAACCACTCGGAATGGTAGAGCTCCTATGAATGCCTCAGCATCAAGGGTCCTGCTAAAGTCTAGAAAAAAATGAAGCAGAACAAAAACATCCCTCCTTATAACCCTCCACATCAGGGAGCATCCAACTCTCTGTATATCAACAGCAGCTAAATTCATGACAGTGTCCTTGAGAAAAAAGAATCTCATAATTCTTATCAGGCATTTAAATGAGGTACCAAAGCAACACCAAATGCTCCACCATAAAGTGCTAGTTTCTCAATAAATACCTTTACATTGGACTGAACCTGGGCTCCAAAATAATGTCTCCCACATGTATGTGCCCAGCCACGTTTAATGTGTGTTCTAGAAATGCAATTTCTTAGTGCAAGAAATCTGAACAAAACCAGAAATAATGTTTGTAGTGTGCTAGCATTTGCTTATAGCAGTTTTGTTGATCTGTACCCTGGATGTGTATACATCCACAACCCCTTTTCCCATGTGTCAGTTCAACAGTGACAATCATCTAGAGCCAAGGTTTATACCGCCATAGCTATTCATAATGCATAACTGCAGTGAGAAGGCAGCTGGCTCCCTATAAGGTTTTCTCCGGATGGGTATAAGAAGATATGCAGAAGCCACATTTAATGATGCTGCCATTTTAGCTGGAAGACATGCAAACTTGCAAAATATTCTCACCTATTTTAACATGTTGAAAAGAGATCTCAGCTGGTGCATCATTCATGGGGTAGGTATTTGTTATTAAATATTGTGTAATTGCCTTTTACTCATTCTGAAAAATGGAACATTTCTCCTCAGGCTTCCAGTGAAAATGAGACTTGTGCCCAGTTGGACTTGCCCAGTAAACAAAAGCAATAAATAAATAAATAAATAAATAAATATTAGCTGGATAGCCTTGAAATCTACATATATACAATGGATTTACTCCTGAATCTTTGATGTGTAGCAAATATTGGTGGCAATAAAAAAGTAAACTGTCAATGTCTCTGCTCTGAAAAATATTAATTGATGGATTAAGGTATGAACTGGGAAGTGAAAACAGTGGAAGGAGGCACAGATAAGAGTCAACAGGATAGAATCTTTGAATATCATTTGGACATTTATGGATATCTTACTAAACTGTTGTGGGTGAGAAGGAAATGTGAAAGCGAGATATAGTCTAGATCATAGGATCATAGATTAGTACTAGGCTAACTGCTCTTGTGCACCATTTTAAGCATAGCCAATTACCCTATTGAGAAACAAACCCTGCACCAAACACCTTAACCACTATGCCAACCTCCCACCCCAAACCAGAGAACCTCTTGCTGTGAGGTAGCAACACTAGCCACTGCACTACTGCAGCCACCTCATTACTAATGTGCTGAGCCTTTTCAGTATTGTTAATGCTAAATGTGCACTGTTCTGCAATGTAGTAGTAGTAATACTTAAAGAACAGATATGGTAAAATAGCCATATGTCTTCTACCACACACAGGATAACCCTAAGATCTGGCAACCTCGAAGACAGAGACGGGAAGATTCAGCTCAGGGAAGCATACTCATGAAGGGACTGATCATGAAACCCAGAAAAGTGCTGAAGTTAAAGAACAGGCTATGCCTGTCTGAATATTAATGGGGTTAGCTTAGCTAGAAGTGAAAGATAATAGACAGTAAGGGGGCTCTTTTGGGAGACAAGGGGAAGATACTTAACCTAATTTTGGGATGGGTGGTAGAATGTTGTGTGCTGCAGTCTACACACGGCAATGCTGACATTTTGGACTGTACAAAACTAGCTGTTACCATTTCTCTTGTTTGTCTGGCAGTCGGATTGAACAGTAAAATGAGTATCAATCAGTTTCCTTTCAAAAAAGAACTTGATTTACTCTTGGATCCTGCACTACCCTTTAAAGTTCAGAGAAGTAGCAATAGACAAGGTACTCATGCAATTAAAGTTGCTACAAATTCTCTAAATTATTCAAACCTGATGCCAGAAAGTCCAGAGCAAAATATGTGCTCTTGGGAAAGCTGTTTTATATACTCTCATTAATAGCCCTTAACCCCATCACTAACACTAGCCTAATGCACACTGCCTTGGGTTGTCCATTGTCTCCTACATGGTCCTAGGAAAATGAGAAAGCCTCAAGTAATTCTGTCTCACACACACACACACACACACACACACACACACACACACACACACACACACACACACACACACACACACACACACACACACACAGCCACACACAGCCACACACAGCCACACACACACAGGAAAACACAGACAAACAGATATAAACACATGCGCACAAAGAAACAGACAGATGCACACACAGACATACTCAAACATACACAAAATATATATCTATTATTTTAGTGACTGTTGATCTGAAATGCTGAACAAGGAGTTGTGGTTAGGACTAGAGAAGGTACATGGATTCTTTTTTTCTGTGAAAGGGAAAGTAAAGGACATTTATTAAAGTCAGAGATGACACTTTTCACTTGAGAGTCCTGCAAAGGCAAATGGAAGACATTGAGGAAAGGGAATATAGGTAGTGTTATTTGCTCCACAAGGTTTTTTATACAGTGGATTATTTGTGAAGGTTGAACTGGTGACAGGAGTTGGGGGTTGGTTTTAGGATATGGGTCCAGATTATACATTGAGACAGTTTTGAAGATGATGGTCATTGGAAGTATTTAGACTCATAGGTATATACTAAGCTAATGACTTCCAGGGCCTTAATATGCCTAGCTGTGCAAAACAACCCAATTATGTACCCCCTTTTTTAATTTCTCCAAGTCTTTTGGGTTTCTAATACCATGATGGGAATGAACTCTATTCCTAAGTCAAAGTACGATTAAAGTTCTTGAAATTAGTATTGTTTCAATCTTTGATGTCAGCCAAAAGTGCTCTTCGCAGCACCCGCAATGTGCCAGGTTATGACTCCTTCTGCAATTTGTATGAGGTCACATGTATTGGTAGCATATCTAAATATGATTGTAGATTCTTTTTTATAAGACCTGTTGCTCCTACTACTATTGGAGCTGTCTGGGTATCTTTCTTCCAAATTGCTCTCGTTTCTGCCTGCAGATCCTGATATTTTATGACTTTGTGTCTGTCTGTATGAAAGACACTGTAGTCACTGGGTGTGGCAATTTCAATGATCAATGATACTTTCGTCTTCTTTTCATGGACCACTATATACAGTTTTCTAGCATCTATCCTTTGAATTGTTAGTAATGGATGATCCCATGTGATGTAAACTTCATCATTTTCTATGATGCTTTGTGGCTCATATTTCCAGTGTATTTCAGCCATTTCAATACCATAATGTTTACACAATCCCCAATGCAACAATCTTGCCACATTATTATGCCTTTCAGTATACAGTCCTTCTGCCATAAGTATGTCACAGCCAACAACTAGGTGTGAGACTGTTTCCAATTCGGTTTACAAAAGCTATGTTTAGCTATGTCAGAACTCTAAGTGGCAACTCACAGATATGCTCTGAGCTAGTGCAAAATAACACAAAATATACTGAACCTACTGATATTGCCAACATCCTGGCAGATATATTCAGTGCAAACTTCACCTCCCTCTCACCTTCAAAAGGGCCCACAACAATACTGGAAAAGTGTAGTGTCCCAGAAATCACAGAAGCACAGGTGAAAACAGCCCTTTCAAAAGCCAAAAACACAGCATCAATGGAGCCAGATGGTGTCCCGGGCTGCATCTTGCACGAACTACAGAATGAACTAACCCCCCCACCTAAACATGCTGTTCAACCTCAGCCTCTACACAGGCTATGTGCCCATAGAATGGTGCACAGCAATGGTTATTCTGCTCCACAAAGGAGGGGCCACAACTGACCCTGGTAACTATCGCCCCATAAGTCTGACTAGCCTGGTCTGCAAAGGTATGGAGCACATCATCATGGAACTCATTAACAAACACATTGGGAACCTCCAAACACTTGACCTGACCCAGTTTGGCATTGTTAAGGGCAGATCATGCTTACTAAACCTGGTTGACTTCTTCGAGACAGTCACCAAGGCCATAGACGAGGGAAAGGTGGTTCACACAGCCTACCTTAATCTTGCCAAGGCGTTTGACACCATTCCTCGCTCGGATATTATAGAAAAACTCACCAGCCTGAACATAAACCCCTATGTCACGAGATGGGTTGCCAACTGGCTTACAGACAGAGCTCACACAGAAAGAATAGCGGGCTCCAGGTCCGACTCTAACCCAGTCACAAGTGGTGTCCTGCAAGGCACAGTTCTGGGACCCCTACTGTTCGGCATATATTTTTCAGAAGTACAGGCAAACACAGGAGGACTATGGCTAACCACGTTTGCCGATGACTGCAAACTGGGAGCCATAATTGACTCTCCGTCTGACACAGACATCCTTCAAAAAGGCATTACTGAGACAGACACCTGGTGTCAAAGTCATGGCCTCAAACTAAATGCCAAAAATGCATAGTCATCCTGTTTAGAAAAAACAAAACACCCACGAATTACCACATAGTTGGCAGCCCCCTTAATACAGTAGAGGTAATAAGAGATCTGGGGACCCAGGTAGATAGTAATCTCTCCTTTGACAATCATATTGCCAAAGTAATTAGGAAATCCGGTTTACTATTGAAAATGCGAATGGCACTTGGGCGACAGTCGGATAGTCGAACGTATAAGGTCATAAACACGGATGTCGAAGACATAATAATCAATCTAGGAATGGTTTTAACATGGGTCGAGGTAGGGAAGATGTTTGTAGTAGGGAATAATACTGAACACCTACCTTGACCCATGTTAAAACCGTTCCTAGATTGATTATTTTGTCTTCGACATCCTTGTTTACGACCTTATACGTTCGACTATCTGACTGTCGCCCAAGTGCCGTTCGCATTTTCAATAGTAAACCAGGAAATCCTTCTATGTGGCCCATCTAATTACTAAGGGGTTCACATCTAGAAATAAAGAGGTTATAGTGCCCCTCTACTCGTCACTCATTAGACCCATCATAGAGTACAATGCCCCATTTGGGATGTACCTCACAAGACACTTCCAACAGCTGGAAAGACCACAAAACCACCTCACTAAGAGGATTACTGGCCTCAAACATATGTCCTATGCAGCCTGACTGAAAAAACCCTGGCTGTACTCAGTGGCATATCGCTTACTTAGAGGTGATCTCTGCCTGACTTACAAAGCCATGTCCAACTCAGAATTGATGGACGTGCTCCACCTAAAGAAATCCAAGTCACTGTGAGCCACGCGCTGTAGTGAGCTAAACCTCACCACAACAATAAACAGAACATGCTGGAGGGAAAGATTCCTGTCACAGAGACTCCCCATGCTTTGGAACAAAATTCCTAACTACATTAGGCAGAGCCCCTCACTAACACTCTTCAAGTGAAGCCTTGACGAGTGGATGGGTAACAGAAAATACACCCCTGGGATCATTTCATTGGCTCTGCTTGACAGAGGCTCAGTTAATCAATCAATGGGGCAGCGAAAGCCAACACACTCTGGCTAGGCTTATAAATGCCCTCGGGCAGATTTTATTTTATTTATTTATTTTATTTTATTTTATTTTACATTTGTTAACCGGGCTAGTCCAACTGGATACATGTCCATTTTCAGTGGAGGCCCGGGGAGAAAAGCTCCGCTATCTACTACATGGCAGTTATAAGAAAACAAGAATGTACAAAAATACACAAGGCATTTAAACCACAATTACAGGATGTTCAGAAAAGGTGATAAGACAGAGACTTAAGTACCGGTAAGCATAATATGCAGATAGCCTAGTACCTACCTATGAACCTAAAACCTGCATTTGTCTGTTTCTCCCACATGTTCAATGGACTTTGTAAACCAATGAGTATGTAGTCCACTATCTTGGGTCATCTCTTGGTATGAATTCACCTCTGCTTAACCATTCCTGCATTTGTTGCTGATCAACATGAGGTTCTTCCAGAAGTTTTCTATATTTGCAACTATATTTATGTGTTTTCCACATTTCTCGCCTTCTCATCGGGTCCTTCACCTTATATTATTTTGTTTGTCTTTTGGCACATTCAGTTGCTGCCTGATTTTTATCTACATCTGGTTTGATTTCCATTCCTGTTTGATGCCGATATGCTAGTGCTAGATTAAGCAGAGAAGTCATCTTAGATTTATTCTCTTCATGTTTCAAAACATTTACTACCTTATGAGGTCAGCAGATGTGTGTGGAGTCCCATGATTGCAGATCTATACATGTAATCAATTTCAAGGAGTCCCATCCCTCCTTTGGAAAGGGGAATATATAATCTTGGTATGCACTGACTTTTATAAATTATTTTGTGAGCATGAAGCATCCTTCTTGTTTTCCTGTCTAATCTAGCCAATATGTTTTGAGGCCAGTCAGTCACTCCAAAACTGTAAGTTAGGACAGGAAGAGCAAATTGGTTTATAGCTTGAATTTTGTTCCTAGATGTCAGTGCTATTTTCTAGAATATTTTAAGTCTTCTAAAGTGTTCCTTACTAGGTTTTTATACATTTGTTCTTGTTTTATTGTTGATCCTTCATCAGTTCCCAAATATTTATGCACTCCCTCTTGCTCAAGTTCTTTTATATCACATTCTTGTCCCAAACTGATGTTTTCTTGGTGCTGCAGTTTTCCTGCTTTAAAGGTTGCTTTTGCATATTTATCAAGACCAAATGACATTCTTATGTCATCTTATACTTTCAGTTCCTCATCTGATGAGCTCTACAGTTTTAAATCATTGACAAAGCAAAGATGAGAAGTTTTTACACTTTGTTGTTTTCTAGGAGCCAAATTATAGCCATGACCTAAGGTGTTAAGTAGACAGCTTAATGGGTTAAGGGCAAGACAGAATAACAGCGGTGACAGAGAGTCACCCTGGAATATCCCTCTTTGAATTTTTATCCCTGGAATAATAATTTGTCCTTTATCATCGTTTAATTGCAAAGTGGTCTGCCACTGTTTCATGGTCACTGTAATATAGTCGATCAATGTAGGGTGTATCTTATACATTTTAAGCACTCTTTTACCACGAAGGTGGGAAACTATCAAATGCTTTTTTAGACTCAATCTATGTCATACTTAGATTCTTCCCCTTTTTACAGTTCTCCACTATGACTTTATTTAACAACAAATGATCCTTTGTTCCATATGACTTTCTTTTATCGCCCTTTTGTTCTACTGCCATAATTCAGTTTTTTTTCTAAACAACAATAAACACTGTCAAAAATTCCTGTATATAGTTTATACGTCGTCGGAAGGCAAGTTATTGGTCTATAGTTTTTAGGATAGCTTGCAGGTTCACTCTTAAGTAGGAGCATTGTTTTTCCTGTTGTTAGCCAGGTTGGTGTATGTTCAGGGTGTGCATATAAATAGCTCTTACTCATAGCTAAATCTTTGTGCAAAGATGTTAATACTTTTAACCAGAAGTTAGGTACTGCATCTGGGCCTGGGGTTTTCCAATTGGAGGCTTTTCTTAACTTTGTTTCAGTTTCTTTGACTGTTAATTTATCCCATTTCATATCCTGTACCTTTAAACTTCTTATTTTTTCTTTTACTTCTTATATCCATTTAGCATCTTTGTTATGTTCCACAGTATCTTCTTAGATACTTTTTCAAAATGTATCTGCTTCCTCTTTTTTTGGTGCTCTTTCAATTCCTTTTACCTTGTTTCCAAACTCGCTATAAAGTTTTTTAGGTCCTCAATAAATTGCTTATTTTGTACTTTTCCTTTATATTTATGTGTGTATCTTCTAAGTTTTTCTTCCTGTGCTGAGATTTTTAGCTTATTTGTGGAAATGAATGATAGATCCTGGTCTGTTCTAATACTGCACATTGCTTTAATTACATCTTTCTTAGTATTTTTGTTGATCTCTTCCCTCTTCGATATTCTTCTAACAGTGACACTTCTTGTCTTAATTGCTTGGTATTCAATTTTTCCCCTTCCTTTCCATCACTACCCTCTGTTCTTGCAGTAGGGATTTATCAGTTATTAATTTAGCTGCACAGTAATAGATCCTGTTTACTTCTGTTATATCGTATGGCTCTCTATGGACAGTCCTAATTACTGTGTTCATTTGTTTTATCAAACTTCTGGCTTTTTGGGGTTTTATTGACCTTCTGCAGTCTGTTTCTTTCATTGATCTTAATATGTCTATCTATCTCTAGTAAATCAAGCAACTCTTCTGTTAGTTTGTTTTCTTCTAAACTGGGGGCACATTTTTTATTTTCCATTTCCTGTGGGCATTCTATAGCAAGTTCTATAGCATCTTCCTGTGGTGCATTCTCTTCAATTTCCTTTCAGATGGCTTAGTGGTAGATTGCTGTGGCTGTGGCGTACGGAGACCTGGGTTCAAGACTTGCAAGGGCTGATTATTTACAGATGGCACAGTGGTGCAGTGGTAGTGTTGTCGCCTCACAGCAAAAGGTTCTCTGGTTCAGTTCTTGGCTGGGGTACTTTCATGTGGATTTCCTCCGGGTGCTCCGGTTTCCTCCCATGTTACAAAGACATACATCTGGAGCATTTCTCCTCGGGCCTCTGTTGACAATTGGCTTCATTCCAAGTCAGACTTTCCCAGTTAACAAATGTTAAATAAATACATTTATTTCATCCTCTGCCATCTGTTGCTCTGTCATATGGGATCTTGCTGGCCTATCACTCCTCCACATTGACTGTGTCAGAGTTTCCACAGTTTACTGTTCCTTCCCTTGCTGTCCAGCTTCAAGTGAATGTTTATACTGGTTTGCTGTGGAAGGCTCCAAAATATCTTCATATGGCACTTGATCAATTGCTTCCTGTTCCACTGGTTTCCCCTTAATTTGGATATCCATTGCTCTATCCTGTTGTGGTGTTTTCTGAATTAGATTTTTTACTTCACTTCACAGGTACTCCATAACCTCAGTTTTTATTTTTTTTAAATTCTCCAGTGCTAATCTCCTTTTCCTCTTTGTCTTCTTATTTTTTGTATTGCAAAGTTTTCCATGTCTGGATTTCTTTGCCTGTATTTCTCTTTGGATATCTTTGGTGCTGCTCTTTTTATATTGGTTAGTTTTGCTTTCTCCTTTGCATAAATATTACACCATATTAAGTCTCTTTTTCTTTCTCATGTCCATATTTCTTCTTCAGATGTCTCCTGATCTTCTCGCTTCTCCTTAATTTGTGGACTCGATCCATCTTGCTGTGATATAACCTCTATTAGACTTTCTACATCAAATCCTTCACTTCGCAGGCACTCCATAACTTCACCTTCTATTTTTTTAACTTCTGCTTTACTAATCTTTTTTTCTACATTCCCTCTTTGTGATATTATTTTCTTTATTGTGAAATGCTCCGTATCCGGATGCCTTTGCCTGTACTTCTCTTTAGATATCTTTGGGGCTGCTTTCTTTATATTGATTAACTTGGCTTTCTCCTTTGCATAAATATTGCACCATATCAAATATCTCTTTCTTTTCCCATGTCCATATTTCTATGTATCATGGGCGTTTATCAGGAGGGGGTATGTTAGGACATTTCTAGAGGTTATGCTGGGTGGAGGTATGTTAGTTCGGGCATTACTGTCTGCCTGTCTATCAGAGGTGTTGGGGTTAAACCCAGGGTGAATTTCCAATTTCCCATCCATTGGCCAAGGTTACACTTAAGTAGGACTAGGGATGGACTCTGGTTCACATAGATGGGGAACCTGTTCCACAGCATGGGGATCCTCTGAGACACATATCTGTCTTGCCAACATGTCTTATTTATGTCACAAGCAAACTTTAAATCCTTGGATCTAGTGGTTCTGGTGTTGTCCATTTTGCAGATGTGCAAAAGATCCAACAGAGCTGGATCCAAAGATGCTTTGTATGCCAGGCATAGATCACCTCTCAGTAACCTGTAGGAGACAAAATATATATTTATATCAGATGAGTTCAGCATAACCACAATATGCAGTAACAGGTATGGATTTCTGCTTTTCTTGCTGCTGTTTATCACAATGAATATAAGCTAGAATTATTAGGATGGATGTAGAGAAAAGTGGAGAAACTAGAACTTCCATCTTTTCTTGAATGTTGTATATTTGTAACAGGGGAGTATAGGGGAGAAGCAAAAATCTAAATAATAGCAGATATCTTTCCGGAGTCTGGGCAGGTGTCAGGGTTACTCTTGAATAAGGATACATCTGTGGTTGTGGGAACTGGAAAGGTGAAGGAGTAGAGAATTTAGGGTTGCCTTGGGCAGTGGAGTACCCAACATATCTGAAACCAAAGGCCAAGTATAAAACCAGGAAAATATAAAGCTGAAATATGACAGGGTGGTGGAAGAAGGTTAAGACATTCTGAGTAGATGGAGGAAAATGTCAAAGGGATTTGTTGGTAAAGAGGCAATAGTTATATAAGAGATATTGGTCAGAGTGATATGTGATGAGGCACATCTATGTAGGAGGAAGAAAAGGGACAAATGAGAAGCTGCAAAAACAGTGCATCTGTGTGGAATACAGTGAGGCCATGTAAATACAGGGACAAGATGCTTATGAAGAGGGGCAGGTGGATGGAGAATTCTTTGTCTTAGGGACTGTGTAATAAGTATGCTATTGCATAGGAAATGTATTTGGATTAAATAATACTTTGAGAATGGGAGAAATAATTGGGATTACCCTGTGCAGAAGTGCTGATAAGCTGTTGGAGACAAAAATGGATGAATGTGGAAAAAGGAAGAGCAGAAGGTAATGTAAGAGAAAAACAGGTTTGGCTATGGAGTAGCAGTGGGAAGGATGAATATTGACAATAAAGAGTAGAAGAAGAGGGGACAGTATTACTGGTCTGTATGCTAGATGAGGATGGGTGACTAACAACCTTTAGAGTCACTAAGGAGCAAACTGAGCTACAGAATCAGAGTGACTGGATGTATCTCCGGATAAAGGGTTAGCTAGGCTGATGGAAAAATGACACGATGTAAGATATGATAATCAGTAGTGCTCTGGAAAGTGAAGGGAGGTGTTATGTATTACAAAGTCAGGAAAAAAGGGGATGGAAGGGCAATAGAGAAAGTCCAGAAGGCCTGGATCAAACTGAGATTCCCTCTGTAGTAAAATATGTCTAGGAGGTATGGTACCACATAAGGGCCTTAGGATAATGATGTATGGTTAGCAGATGACCTTGGTACATAGGTAGCACCTATACTAAGGTGGTCCAAGTTAAAATTGGGTTGAGATAACATTGTTTCTGGAGGTGTGTGGAAAAAAGCACACCTGTATCTAAACTGTGAGTGTAAGCAGGCCATGGAGGTTTGGGAGATATTGGCAGGGAGGAGATAGGAGAGTTTAAGCATCTAGTGTGGGATATTGGGATTGATGATGAAGGGGAGCAAGATTAGCAGGGTTAACTAAGCTGAAGAGAGCTGAGAATGTATGGAACTGGAAAAAGCATGTGGGAGCAGAAAGGGGTGGCATGAGAAAGAGGCATGGTCATCCATCCCTGGTAACAATCACATTGACAACACACCCCTTAGAGTTGACTGGGGGCATACATAGACAGCAATCTAGCCTTTGACCATCATGTGTCAACAGCAGTGAAGAAATAATTTTATGTTGCACAACTTATAAACAAAGGTATGGCATCTAAATCCAACAAAGTCATTGTTCCACTGTATTCAGCATTCATCAGACCTATCACTAAGTACAATGCCCCCTTTGGCATGTACCTAACCAGGCATATCCAACACAGAGGATTCTCACTAAAAGAATACAGGGCGTAAGTAAAATATTGTATGTATGCAGACTGCCTCAAAGCTGTATACATGTATTCTGTCTTCTACAGGCTTTTAAGGGGATATCTATGCCTGACATACAGGGCATTGTCAGACCCCACTCTGATGGATCTCCTGCATATCCAGAAAACAAATAGCACCATAATTACCTATTCTAAAGACTTAAACCTTGCCTGTGATATAAATATGACCTGCTGGAGAGATAGGTATGTATCCCAGAGACTACCCCCTCTATGAAACAGGCTTCACATCCATGTGAAGCAGAGTTCCTCCCTAACCCAATTCAAGTGTAACTTGGACAATTGGATGGGAAACTGGAAATTCATCCCTGGTTCGGCACCTATGTCTCTAATGGACAAGGTAACCTATAAATTGTTCATCTCCCAGGCCCACACTTACACTTATCATTTTACTTACTTAGCTTACTTAGCTGTTTTAAGTATAGAGATTCTCAAAGTAAGCAGTATTTCTGAGCTGCCATTCTGTATGAATGGAAAAGATCCTAAATGAGAGAGTAGGATATTCTAGTCTTTTCTTTTGGGGATACTAAATGACAGAACTTTGTATCTACTTCCATTACATCTTTTACAGATAGAACAAAATAAAAATTAACTATGATTCAGGAAATGGATGAAGCAGAAACACAGAGACTCACAAAAAAAAATTAAGTTTTGGATTATGGTGGGACAAATGAACAGGAGAAGGAAGGGAACATGATAGAACAAATAGAGGCAAGATAGAATGCAGGAAGGGATAAGGTTGGAAAATCCATCATCAGAAATTAAGGTAGTTAAGCAGGACCAGAGATTTAACATCAGGAGTGTAAGTAAGGTACTGATGATTATAAATTTTCAAGGGTATCATAACTTTATGGGTGAGGAACATGGAAGTATGACCAGAGCAAAGACAATTCCAGGAACAACATTGAGGGACATAGAAAAGGTAGTGGAAAGGGTAGGGCCAGACCCCCATGTCATATTATATCAAGAACAATAACCTAACAATTTGCACAATAGAGAAAATAGAGAAGAGGAATAAAGAGTGGACCTGGGATGTCAAGAGCATTGTGGCTTTCTCAGTGGTCTTACCAGTGACTATAAGCAGCACATCAGGGTAGCAAAGAATCAGATACTGCAATGCATTTTTACATCATTTAACAGGGAAGAATTAATGTGAGCTGAAAGAGTACAGGGAAAAATGAGTTCAGAAGAAACTCCATTTTTGAGACCAGGATCCACAAAGATAAAATTAGCAGTATCCTACATTCCTGACTCTGTGACATAAGCCCTGACTATGACCAATATGATCTACATTTAACTAGTGGCTCAGGAGCTGGAGAAAGCAGGTAGGGGATGGAAAGACCAGCTTTGTGCTAGCCTGTCCACTGTGTAAGAGAGGGAGTACTAGTTGAAATCTGGCATGCCCTCGGTAATGGGGACAATGCTGCAATTTCATGGCAGATTGCTTTTAGCATTTTGGCATTGAAGGAGGTTGGAGCCAACTGATGATACATGTGGTGATGCATGTGGTGTCACCATCACAACTGATGTAGTGAATACAAAAAAAATCCCCTGGTATGATGCTCAGCTTATCTGATGCCATCAACTGCTCTTCTCTGATTCACCTCCCCTTCCCAGTCTGCAACTGGTGCACTCCTAGCCCCAAAGGAAAAGTACTGGGAATGTCAAAGTAAAAATGTATCAGTAGGAGCATCCCCAAAGAAAGCTGATGATCAGCTGGACAACCCACAGAGGGAGCCAAATTAAACAAAGAGAGGTCCAACAGCATTTAGGCACAATTGTACCTATAAATACAGGTGGGGGTAGATGGAGAAATAAAAATAAACAAGGAAGCACAGAAAGGAGAGAAAGAAGGATGTTAAGACAGAACTGGGGGATATGGAATAAATAGATTAAGAATGGAGGATGTACAGAAGGGTAGAAGGGAGGACACAGAGATGAGGAAGCAAAAATGGGGACTGGAAGGTTATGCAGTGTAGCACCATGAGCCTGAGGAAAAGAAACAGAGTTACAGGCTCTCTTGGGATTTAACAGAAAAGATATTGTCAGCATCACAGAGGCATGGACAATGAAAAGCAGGTACTGAAATATGGTAATTACAGACTTTTTCATCCTCAGAGTTATAAGTTCAGTTGCAAAGAGTATGACTTACTTGCTTTCAAGAAGAATATCATAATCCCATGTTGATATATTTTTATTTATTATATATGTATCAGAATTAGTTTTATATGAAGCTTATTCAGTAAACTTGGTTTATAGGTTCATAGGTAGGTACTAGGCTATTGGCCCTAGGGCCTATATAAGCCTAGCCAAAAAGGTACCCTGGTTTTCATCACCCAAGAAAATTATTTTCCTGTGCCCCTGTCGAGCAGAGCCACAGAAGTGATCCCCGGGATGAATTTCCTGTCTCTCATCCAGTCGTCATGATTTTTCTTGAAGAGTGTTAATGAGGAGCTTTGTTTGATATAGATAGGTAGTTTGTTCCAAAGTATGGGAAGTCTCTAGGACAGAAATCTATCCCTCCAGCATGCTGTGTTTATTGTAGTGACAACTCAGATGGCTTATTGGTTAACTGCTGTGGGTATGGTGTACAGGGTCCTGGGTTCAAGACTGACAAAGGGTGTTTATTCCAGGGGTCCAGGGAAGTAAATATTGCGGGAAGAAATATCCAAGGAATTGCTATGGCTAGGCTTGTATAGGCCCTAGGGCCAATAGCCTAGTACCAACCTATGAACAAGGTTTAGGTCCCTAGAGCGTGTAGCTTGGAGGGATTGGGATTTCTTTAAGTGGAGCATATCCAACAGCTCTGGGTTTGACACCTCTGAGTAGGCGATATGTGATGGAGTAAAGCTGGAGTTTTTTTGAGACGGTCTGCGTAGGGCATCTGTTTGAGGCTGGTAATCCTCTTTGTGAGGTATTTCTGCAGCCTTTCCAGTTGTTGTAGATGCCTTGTGAGGTACATAACAAAAGGGGCATTGTACTCTATAATGGGTCTAATGAGTAATGAATGGAGGGGAATAATGACCTCTTTTTTTCCTGGATGAGAAACCTTTTGTGATGAGGTGTGCTATGTAGAAGGATTTCCTGATTACTGTGGCAATGTGATTATCAAAGGAGAGACTACTGTTCACCTGTGTCCCAAGGTCTCTTATCACACTTTCGGTGTTAAGTAGACTGCCACCTATGTGGTACTTCATGGGTACAAAGGTTTTACCAAAAGTGATGACAATGCACTTTTTGGTACTGAGCTTGAGGCCATGGCTTTCACACCAGACATCTGTCTCAGTAAGGTCCTTTTATAGGATGTCCACATAGTTAGGAGTTTCAATTATGGCTCCTAGTTTTCAGTCATCTGTGAACTTCATTAGCCAAATACCTTCTGTGTTAGCCTGTACTTCACAGAAGTAGATACAAAACAGGAGAGGGCCCAGAACTGAACCCTATGGTACTCCACTTGTCACTAGTCTGAAGTCAGATTTGGAGTCTGCTACTTTCACAGTGTGGGCTCTGTCAGTGAGCCAGTTGGCAACCCATCTTGTGACATAGGGATATATACCTAGTTTAGTGAGTTTATCTATAATTCCAGAGTGAGGGATGATGTCAAAAGCCTTGGCAAGATCTAGATAGGCTGTGTGAACCACCTTAGCCTCATCTACGGTTTTGGTGACCACTTCAAAGATGTCTATCAGGTTTAGGAGACATTATCTGCCTTTTACAAACCCAAACTGGGTGGGGTCCAGAGTTTGGAGATTACCAATGTCATTGTTTATAAGTTCCATGATAATACATTCCATAGCCTTGCAAACCAGGCTTGTCAGGCTAATGGGGCGGTAGTTCCCGGGGTCCATGGTGGCTCCCTCTTTGTGGAGTGGGATAACCGTCGCTGTGCACCATTCAATGGGGACAAAGCCTAAGGTGAGGCTATGATTAAACATAGTACTTAGGTGGGGTGCCAGTTCATTCTGTAGTTCATGTAGAATGTAGCCTGGGATGTTATCAGGTCCCATGAATGCTGTGTTCTTGGCTTTGGAGAGTGTGTTTTTACCTGTGCAGCCATGATTACATGAACTTTGCATTCTTCCGGTATAGAGATGGGCCCTTTAGGGGGTGAGAAGGGGGTAAAATAAGCACTGTACCTATCTACCAGGATGTTGGCAATATCAGTTGGTTCTATATATTTATTTAGTGCCATTGTGCTGTAACTCAGAGCAGATCTGAGTGTTGCCATTGAGATTCTTGACATAGCTATAGAATGCTTTGTGGTTGTCTTTAGAATCAGTGGCAATTTTGATTTCATAACTAGCTTTGAGTATTTTATGAGGATCTCAGCTTCTTACTTGAGGCAGACCAGGGAGTTCTTCCAATCATGGAATTTTGCTCTTTTTTGCAACAGTTTCTTTCTTCTGTTGTAGAGTTTGTTTATGACAGGGGACCACCAGATTGGCTTCCTTTTTTTGGAGGATAGCATCTTGGTTCTGTTAGGGATTGCATGATCCATCCACTCGTGTAAGTACTTATAAAGTGCATTTGTGTAGGATTCAGCAGTCGTACCTCTATTGTCCATTTGCATGGATGTCGTGAAGTTTGCCACTTCTGTCTTAAGAAGTGTGAAGTTGGCTTTGGAGAAATTTTTTATGGTGGTTTCCCTAATGGGGATGGGGTGGGGGTGGGATGTGGATGTCTAGGTTATTAGCTTGTGGTTGGATCTGACCAATGAGGAATTAATCTCTGGTGTGGAACACCGGTTGCCCATGTTGGTAATGACCAGGTCTAGGATATTGCTGTCCCTGGTGGGGTGTGGATAAGTTGATCCAAGATATTGGAATGTATTTTTGTCCCCAGCATAGCATTCCAGGCATACACTTTCAAGTAGACCTGTATTAGACATTGCCCTACAGATCAGGAAGATTTTACCTTTAAGTAACCTATAAGGCAGAAAATATGACAATTGCTGAATCATTTCTGAATAGTTTAAATGTTCTAGCCCAATGAGTTTTCTATTAAAGAAGTGTACATTTTCAAATGATTTTAGCTGGCTTGCTCAAAGACTACAGAATACATTTCATTTAACAACAGGTCAGATCACATAAGTAAGGTACAGAATTGGTCAATGATCTGCTAGGCATGACTACAGGTGTCCCTTTAGAATTAAATGGGTTATAAATCATACTTGTCTAACTAGGACATATAACACTGGCAAAAGTATAAATTCCTGCTTGTCTGCAGATCTTTAATAATGTGTTATTTATTATAATAACTTAACCATTTATTCTATAATCATAATTTATTTAATTTTTGCCAAGTCTCATGGTGATGCATTTATTGGCATTAAAATTAGGTGATTATAATGATATCAGGTATGTATTTTTGTAGACTGCCTTAGACAGTTTTGACATATGTTAAAGAAGTGATTATGTTACCCATTTTGCAGCGATCAACATACATGTTTATCCACACCCTATTTCCTGCTTTTTTATCTGAGAGAAATAGACCAAAAGAAGTGGTTCTACTGTGAAAACCTATGGGACATCACTGATAGCCTTCCTCTCAGGATGGATAGATAAAGCCTCATCTCTGACTTGCCATGTCCCATTGCTTAAACAATGTTTGCACATTGAACAGCTCCCTACTGAAATGTCCGCATTTGAAATGCCGAGTGCTGACAAGCCAAAAAAAAAAAGATAGAAAACACAGGAGAACAGCAAATTTCAAAAATTGCTTTTCTCCTTTAAACTTCTTTTTCTGGGGGGGGGGGGCAACCCCAATCCCCGAGCTTACTCATACCAACTTGCAAATCTCCATACCTCAGAGAAAAGGGAATATTTTGAGAAATGGCACCTCTGACTTGGTAACAGTAAGTCTGTTCTTTCGGCTGTTCAGTCTTCACATTTTGGGACTTACTATAGTGAGCTCTGACATTTCAACTGTCTATCTGCTGAACTAAGTATGCATTAAAAATTAAAGCTTTTCCTTATGCGTAATGGTGTTAAATGCTTCAGCAAACTCAAGATAAGTATTATGGACTATCAGTCTTTCAACAAGCACTGCTGTATTTCTTCTATGAATTCTGCACAATACAAATGGCAAGATCTTCCCTTAATAACCTCATACAGTTCTATATCTGACAGAAGTAGGACCCCTGTGTCATTTTGCATAAGCTTCATTATGATTTCCTTCATGATTTTACACTGAATATTTTGGCTGAATTTGCCTTTTTTTTTGAATTGATACCCCTACAGCCTATTATCATAGATCAGGATCATGTACACATAAGTAATATTTTGCAGTCTTGTTATGCACTTTTTGCACAACAGTGCATAACAGTATAACAACTTCTGTAGTGCATGGAATGTCACAATTATGTTCCCAGGCTGGGCAAAAAGCCAACTTTATTAAGCAACTTTCTGATGTAAGAGTCAAAGAAGGAAGAAAACTCTCAGAGTTACAAAATTTGAATTATTTAGAATTACTTGAGGAATTGTAATATTTTCTGTCTTACACATTATTTGAAATACTGTTAAACTTTAATCTGACAATAAAGCATTAAAATTGGCTACACACACACATGCACACATGCACACACACACACACACACACACACACACACACACACACACACACACACACACACACACACACATGTATCTTGTAACATTTAAAGCCATCATTTGTTCCTCAGATGGGCAATTAGATCCTGGCCACTTTTGTGCAGCTTGGAAGTCTGTAATGCATTTTGTGCTGCCATGAACAAAGATGTGCTATATTTAAGGGTCTATTATCTTTTAAATTGTTGGGTAAGAGGTATACTTCAATTCAACCACTGTCTTTATGGCAGCAGTACGTGTCTTACAGCTTTCAAACCTTTAAAACACTTCATAATCTTACGCTTGTTTACCTTTCTGTAACTGGTGGTACATTGGAACAGCTAAAGCACCTAGTACTACAAGGAATTATGATCAGAGAAGTGTCTAGTTATGTGTTCTTAAAATGGATGAAAAGAATCACCTGTTGCACTTTGCCAGACTCTGCTGTCAAGGAAATTTTCTTGGCATCTATTTTGAAACACATAACGGGTGGGTTATAGCTAGAGACTCAGTCACACTCTGTGTTTAGCATGACTGAGGAACTTAATTAGGTTTTCCATAATTGTGTATAGGAAACAACCACCTTTGATTTGAGGGGTGAGGGTTTGAAATATTGGATAAGGTCATTACCTCACAGGTGGAAGGTACAGGGTTTAATTCTGAGCTCTTTTTTGAGGTTGGGGGTTGGTATATTGGCTAATGTGTTTATGTCACAGACACAAGGTGCAGGGTTTGATTCCCACCTCTAAAAGGGAAATTGGCTACACTTAAAACAGCCCCCAAGGGCAGATAGCCTAGTAACTACCTATGATCCTGTGAAACTGATATCTTATTCCATGGAACTTGACTTTTTAATTTCATTTGGAACCACAAGTACCACATCTGTAGTTATAAAAGGATATTTCCCCTTGTTTCCATGGCTCTCTGATATATGTTTTTGTTTACTGTGAAATTTTGTGTAAGTACATTCACTATGTCCTGTGGTTTGGTTATCATTTTAATATTTATTGATAAGACTGCATTCAACATTTCATTTTTAATGTTCAGATGTGGTTAGATAATCCTCTATCATTACCTTCAGCTTTTGAGATCAAGCTAATTATATAGTTATCTAGGGAAGATTTGATAAGACAATTAAGTAGTTTCTTTCCTTTCTTTATTCTAGACTTGTTTTTACAGTTGGTATAGATTCTGTATTCTAAGATGTATCTATTTTTTATGTTGTATGTTTTATTTTATGATTCTGCCAAAGAGGTTTTCATTGAATCTGCATGCATATTTATGTCTTAATAGTATATATATTCATGAGTGTGAAACTTAATATTACATGACTTGTGTTTGGCATCCTGAGTAGATTTATTTGCTCATTGAGGAGAGTATTCTGGTATGCCTTCATAACTGTAGTGTTTATGTATCAAAGTTTCCACTGATAAATTCTAGAAAGGATGATTTATTTATGACTGAGCTGGAGTTTACTTTTGGGTTAGTTGTGATGGTGTCATGATCTGTTCAAATATAAATGGTATAATCAAAGCCTGAAATACTCCAAGTGTGCCTGAGTGATAGCTAAAGTATAAGTACCTCTGGACAGGTTTTCAACTGTTTGTCACTAACTGTTTTGACTAACAAAGTCAATCAACATTTGGCCATATTTATTTGATGCTGAGTAGTTTTACCAAGTCAATCTATGGATAGTTAGAGGCCTGTATTTTCACTGCTTTTTACATCTTTAGTCAGGATATTGTATCTAAAGGATATGCAGCTTCAGGATCTAAACCGTCCTGGTCTCACTGTCAAAAAGAGCTCCAGTCATACCTCCTGCAGTTCTACAACTGGCTAGCAAGAGAGCTAGAAAGGGTGGTTTTAATGAATGTTATTCATGTGGACTTTGGTAAGGCCTTTGACTCAATACCCCACTGAAGACTGGCTAGTAACTTTGAACTGATATATGCAGGGCAGAAATGGATGAAGATGTTGAAGATGTGGGTAAAACAGCTGCAAGGAAGAACTCCAAGAGTGAACGTTAGAAGGAGGAGACCAAAAGAGTGCTGTAAGGATCAATGTAGGGGGCACTCACGATTAAAAATATTCATCCCTGATACATTTGAGGCAGTGACTAGCAAATTGAAAATAACTACATATCAAAGAAAAATCAGGGCCATAGTCTTGGATGGGAGAAAAAAGCCTGAAAAGGAATATGGAAGTCCCTTGCATGGGGGCAGAGAGGTGACAACTGAGGTTTGGTGTGGATAAGTCCAAGGATCTGCATTTTGGCCACAGCATTCAAAGCTCACATATAAATTGGCCATGCTAAACTAGGAGAGATGTTGGCTGTAAAAGGACAGAAGAGTGATCACCACATTGTCACAAGACCATGAGGCAGAAGTGGAAAGGCAGCAGTCATGCACCTCATTCTCTGCCCCTTGCTCCCAAGAAACCTGACAGGTTTTATAGGGTGCCTGAGGATTGTTATTTTTTATATAAATGTCCTGCTGCTGACCCCTCGTTAGTGTCTGTACCCTCTGATAAGCCATTTCAATTGCTTCCTTCTCTTAAGTTATTTCCTTCTGACAAGGACAGCAGAGCTATGGAATGGCTGGGTAAGAAGGTTTACACTTCTGCTACCCTATCTTTTAGGGCTATTAATTATCAAACCTGGATTTCCTTCAGAAGCTAGAAGTTTCAAAACATCGAACTCCAAATGGTCGAGACCATAACATCAAAGTTTTGAAACTTTGAACATTTTGAATGGTGATTGCCATACAGCACAGAATGGGAAATTTACTGTTATCATAACTGTAGTGCAATCTTGGAATTGGTATATTTATTTAGCAGGGTGTGTGGGGGGTGCAGGGGGCTTGCACCCCTGCAAAAGTAAAATAAAAATGTTTATAAATTTTTTTATTTTTTATTTTTATTATAATTTCGAAGTTTCAAAACTTTGATCTTATGGTCTTGGCCATTTGCAGTTCAAAGTTTTGAAACTTTGAGATTGTAAAGTAGATCCTCAGACCCATATAGGTTCGTAGGTTCATAGGTTCTTACTAGGCTATCTGCCCTAGGGCATTTATAAGCCTAGCCAGAGTGTGTTTGGCTTTTGCCACCCATTTTAAATTAATTTTGCTATGCCCTTTTTTGAGGTTAGTATACTGTGCCTCTGTCTAACAGTGACACAGAAGTGATACCCGGGGTATACCTACAATCTCCCATCCACTCATCAAGATTCCTCTTGAAGAGAGTCAATGAGGGACTCTGCCTAACCTGGACTGGGATTTTATTCCAGAGTGAAGGGAGCCTCTGGGTTATGAATCTGTCCCTCCAGCATGTCCTATTTATTTCAGTGCTGAGGTTCAAGTCTCTCGAGCGCGTAGCTCGATGGGATTTAGATTTTCTGAGGTGCAGCATGTCCATTAATTCCGGGTTGGACATGGCTTTATACATCAGGCACAGATCACCTCTGAGCAGGCGGTATGCCACTGAGTAGAGCTGGAGTTTCTTTAACTGGGCAGCATATGACATCTGCTTGAGCCCTTTGATCCGCTTGGTGAGGTACTTTTGGGGTCTTTCCAGTTGCTGCAGGTGTCTGGTAAGGTACATCCCAAAAGGGGCATTGTACTCAATTATGGGCCTGATGAGGGATGAGTAAAGAGGCATGATGACCTCCCCTGATCTAGATGTGAATCCCTTCATGATTAGGTGGGCTATATAAAATGTTTTTCTAACCACTTTGGCCACGTGGTTGTTAAATGAGAGATTGCTATCAACTTGGGTCCCCAGGTCCCTAATTACTTCTTCCGTACTTAATGGATTACCACCTATGTGGTAATTTCTGGGCACTTTGTTTTTGCCAAAGGGGATGACTATATACTTTTTGGCGTTTAGCTTGAGGCCATGGCTCTACCACCAGATGTCTGTTTCTATGAGGCACTTTTGGAGGATGCTTGTGTCGGCTTGAGAGTCGATTATGGTGCCCAGTTTGCAGTCATCTGTGAACTTGGTCAGCCACAGTCCTTCTGTGTTGGCTTGTACCTCCGAGAAATATATACCGAACAAGAGAGGTCCCAGGACTGAGCCTTGTGGGACGCCACTTCTAACTGGTTTGGAGTCTGACATGGCTCCAGCAATTCTAACCATGTGGGTTCTGTCCTTGAGCCAGTTTGCAACCCATCTAGTGACATAGGGGTTTATATTTAAGCTGGTGAGCTTATCTATAATGCCCGAGTGGGGTATTGTATCAAAGGCTTTTGTGAGGTCCAGGTAGGCTGTGTGGACCACCTTCCCCTCGTCAATGGCCTTGGTGACTGTTTCAAAGAAATCAACCAGGTTTAAGAGGCAGGATCTGCCCTTAACAAAGCTGAACTGGGTAGGATCCAGTGTCTGTAGGTCCCCAATATCTTTATTTATGAGGTCCATGATGATCCTTTCCATAGCTTTGCAGACCAAGCTAGTCAGGCTTATGGGGCGATAGTTTCCAGGATCCGTTGAGGCACCACCTTTGTGGAGAGGGACCACTGTTGCTGTACACCACTCTTGGGTACATATCCTGTAGTAAGGCTGAGATTATGTTTGGGTTTAGCTCTTCTTGGAGTTCATGTAGGACGCAGCCCGGGACACCGTCTGGTCCCATTGATGCTGTGTTTTTTGCTTTGGAGAGGGCGGCTCTTACCTGAGCATCTGAGATGTCAGGGGGGCAGCACTCTGCTGGGATAGATATTTGCCCTTTTGGGGGGGGGGAGTTTGTGCTGAACCTGTCAGCTAGGATGTTGGCAATGTCTGTGGGTTCAGTGTATTTTTTTGTCATTTTTGGACGAATTCTGAGCATATCTGGGAATTCCCACCCAGGTTCCTAACATAACTAAAGAAAGCCTTGTGATTATCCTTAGTGTCCTGTGCAATTTTTCTCTCGAAGCTGGCCTTAGATGATTTTATGAGTGCCCGTAGTTTTTTGCTAATACTGATCAGAGATGCTTTCCCTTTTTGGGATTTTGCTCTATCATGTAGTAGCTTCCTCCTTCTATTGTATAGTTTGTTTATGGCTGGGGTCCACCAGACAGGACATCTGCCTTTGGAGGATTGGGTCTTGGTTTTATTTGGGATTGCATGATCCATGCATTCCTGAAGGTGTTTATAAAGGATTCTTTGGTCTGGGCCGTATTTTCCACAGGCCCGGGGGCTTTGAAGAATTGCACCTCGGTTTTGAGGAGTGTGAAATTTGCTTTAGAGAAGTTTTTCACTGTGGTTTTCTGGGCAGGGGGTGGGGTCGGGATGTGAATATACAGTGAGATTAGTTTATGCTCTGATCTTACCAATGAGGGATACACTTCTGGTCTGGAGCACAGAGTCCCCATGTTGGTGATGATCAGGTCCAGTATGTTTTCCCCACTTGTGGGAGTGGTAACAAGTTGCTCCATAGCACATGAGTTTATAAATTCTAGGAACCTTTGGGCTAGGGTATTGGAGCTAGAGTAATGCTCTCAGTCTATGTTTGGGTAGTTGAAGTCGCCCAATATAATGGTGTTTGGAGAGACCTTCATATTTTCCAGTGTTCTCAGGAAGGCCGAGTGGGGTTCCTGGGTTTGGGAGGGTGGTCTGTAGCAGGCTATAAACTGGAAGGCAGTTTTACCCACTGTTAGTTGCACATGGATAGTCTCTGATGCTTCTGCCACCAGCCTGGAGGTGTGGGTATCTTTGACGAATATTGATACCCCCCTCCTTTTGTGGTTCAGTCCAAGTTTTGGGGCTGAAAAGCATGGTATGAGGTATAACCTAGTAGTGCTGGGGTGCTCTCAGGAGCCTTGAACCAGGTTTCTGTTACTGCACAGATATCGATGTTCTCCATGCTAAGGAGAGTTTTGAGTGCATGCATCTTGAGGTTTAGACTTCCGGCGTTGAGTAGCATTACTCTTAGTTTCTTATCCCTTGTGATACCTATAGAGGTGGGTTTGTCTTTTGAGCCTTGCCTAAAAAAGGCACTATGGGGGTAGCAAGAGCCTTTGCCAATATCCGAAAGCCCAGGGGTGACATGTGCAAGCCGTCCCTAGCGAAGCATCGTGGCTTGTTGAGCATGTCATCCCAGGCTAACAGGCATTGGATCCCCTTTGAATGACACCAATACTTAAGCCAATTGTTGAAATTGATCAACTTGTCTTCATATTGTGGCATCATTCTTCGTGAGGGTATATGTCTATATATATGTATATATGTCTAGGTATGTGTGCTGGCTCTTCTTTCTCAGACCTAATAACTTATTTTTGATTTTCCAGACTCTGACGGTAAAACTTTGGTTCTTTACTTGATAGGGACTTCCTCTCAAGTCATTCATCATTCTATTAAAAGTAGTTATGATGCAGCAGATACCTCTTCTAGGGCTGCTGTTGTTGGTTCAGTGATGAGGAGGTATTCTTGGCTTAGGCTTCAACCTCTACTTAATGATATTAAGGCTAAGTTGATGGATGCTCCTCTGGATTCTAAGCTTTTGTTTGGGGAAGCTGTTGTTGGTTTGTTCAAGCCCCTTCAGCACGAGGGTAAGGCCTTACAGGAGCTTAAATGTGTTTGTTTCTTCTGTGCCTAAATTTCAGAGAAGCTACTCTGCTAAGCCTGTCTTTGTTTGTAGACAATCCCACCCTTCTACTAAAAGTAAGAAGAGTGGCAAACGGGCTCCTCCTGCTAAGGGTCCTCAGTTTTCAGGGACTCTGAAGCCTTCCTTTCCAGACAAACCAGATGCTGCTTGACTATCCATCCCTTGCCAGCTCCATTCCTTTTTCTCTTCACCTTATTCTTTCTATTCCTGTTTGACTTCAGATCACTCAGGATTCTTAGGTTCTTTAAATCGTTCACCAGGGGTGCTTCATGGTGTGGAAATCCCATCCTCCTTTTATGGGCATTCATCAGCCTCCTCAGGAACAACTTCCCTTTTTCTCAGAGGTTCTTCAAAATCTCTTGACTCAAGGTACAATTCAAGAGGTGCCTGTGTTCCTAAGGTGAAAAGGGTTCTACTCCAGATGGTTTCTAGTGCCCAGTAAAGAGGGCCCTTGGAGACCTATTCTAGACTTCTGTCATGTAAACACTTTTCTAAAAGTGTCTTCCTTTTGGATGTTGTCCCTTGAAATTCTGTTTCCTCTCTTGCTCCCTCAGGCCTATATGATGTCTCTGGATCTCAAGGATGCTTCTCTCCATATTCAGATTCCAATCCATCTTCTTTTCAGTAAGTATTTGCATTTCTCTGTTGCTTCCTGGCATTTCCAGTTCTCTGCTTTGCCCTTTGGTCTTTTTACTGCCCTAAGGGTGTTCACCAAATGCCTTGCTCTTGTGACTGCTTTTTGCAGGCTTCAAATGATCCAAATATTTCCTTACTTGGATGACCTGTTGATTCAGGCATCCTCTCCAGAGACCCTTTTGCAAAATTTTTATTTTTCCATTTCCCTTCTTCAGAGTCTGGGGTTCACAATTAATTTCAAAGATTCTTCTCTGACTCCTTCTCAGGATCATGTTTGTCTGGGTTGCAGGATTCAGATGGTTCCAATGCTGTCTTCCCTGCTCCCTCCAAAGGGCTTAGCTCTATTTCTTTCTTTCACACTCTTCTTCCTCTGGCTTCCAGTACCACCAGGGAGTTTCTAAGAGTTCTGGGTTCCATGGCATTCACCATTCTAATGGTCCCTTTGGCCAAACTTCACATGAGAAAGTTTCTGTGGTTTCTGAAGTCAGTGTGATTTTACCATGCACATGCTCTATATGTTGTTGTTCCTGTTCTTCCTTGTCTCAGACAGGAACTTCACTGGTGAATTCAACAGTTGTCTCTAAATCCAGGGATCTCTTTTCATCCCCATATTCCATCTCAGGAATTGTTCACAGATGCTTCAGACATGGGATGGTGGGCAACATTTGGCTCCTTAAAATTTCAGGAGATGTGGTCTCCTCGTTAGAAGAAGGAGCACATCAATGCCAAAGAGGTGAGAGCTCTTCTGCTGACTCTTCGGGCCTTTCATCCTCTTTTCTTTTCCAGTGCCTCTCAAATTGTCCACAGACAATAAAACAGTGATTTGATATATCAACAAACAGGGAGGAATGAGATCTTATCTTCTTTGCCGATTGGCACTTCTGGTATGGGATCTTGCTGTCAAGTATCAAGTGACTCTTGAGGCAGTTTATATCCCTTCTGGTGAGAACATTGTGGCCAACACTCTGAGCAGGTCTGTAACTCAGTCCTATGAATGGATGTTTCACATGGATGTGTTTCTGGACATTATCTACCAGTAGGGTACTCCTCAAGTGAAATTTTTTGCCTCCCCTCTGAACAGACAACTTCCTCTGTATTATGCCAGAGTTCCAGGTCCTTTTGTGTGGAAGGTGGATGTCCTCTCATTTACCTGAAAGGGGGTGTTTTTTTATGCATTCCTTCCCCTTCCTCTCATTCTGAAAGTCCCATTTAAAATTCAACAGGATGCTCCCAAAATCTTGTTGGTGACTCCCTTTTGGCCTTGACAGCATTGGTTCTCTCTTCTTCTGCATTTAGCCTGGGGCAGTCATCACAAGTTACCTCACAGGGTGGATCTACTCTCACAAGACAAGGGATCTCTCATCCATTCCCACCTGTCCATCCTTGAACTGATACTGTGGGAGATAGGATTTTGATTCCTCATAGACACCTTTTTCCTGAGGGTGTGCTGCACATTGTGCAGGAGGCAAGGAAACCTACTACTAGGAAATCCTACTTACTCAAATGGAGGAGGCTTTCTATTTGGTGTCTCACTTGTAACCTGGACCCAGTTATTATAGATGTTCCTTTGGTTTTGTCATAGTTGTGTGAGTTGCTCAATGCTTGTTTGGCCTCTTCTATTAAGGCCCACTTATCAGCTGTCTCTGCTTGTCTGCTTTTTTCTCCTCCTTTACCTTCTAGATTTGCAGTGAAACAATTTCTTAACTCATTCACTCCAATGGATCTCAGGAAGTTTGCACTGTAACTTCCAATGGGTGAAGCCTAAGACTTTTCATAGAATCAAATTGTGTCCTCACATTTCAAACAAATGTTCATATCTCTGGAACCATAGTGGTTATGAAAGAAGTATAAGTGGGAAACCATTCAACACAATTTTTATAGTGGTAGTATTTGTTGGGTATTATGTATTAAATAGAATTTTATAAGTCACAGTAAACACAGTATTACTTTTATAATATTTTGTAAACAACTTAACAATATCTCAGCAACCACTCAACTTATACACATACTGTCAACGGCATTTTACTCATCTAGCTGAGAGCTTTCCTGTGAGGCTAAGGAGCTCTGTCTGTGTTACATAGTTCAGATATTTAGACAAATGTGAAAATTATACCCATATAAATTATTATAATAAAAACAACAGTTAATATCTCTTTACTTGCACCAGACAGAGATCAAGTTTGTATACATTTGAGTTTGCCATTGTGTAAACTTTAAGACAAAATCTTATAAAACCTTGTACATAACATGGTTTTGGAATTATTGATGCAAATACGAACAAGCAATATGTGACACCTAGTGGCGCCAGTAGGAGTTAACTGCAGATGCACCTAGAGGCGTCACTCAGATGTAATGAGGTGTCTTTAATATCAGACCTCCCAGGAAGCCTGGTCCTCCTACCTGGGATCTTAATTTTGTTGTGGAGAAGTTGACAGGCTCCTTTTTGAACCTGCTGCTTCAGCTTCCATGCAACATTGTTCCTGGAAGAGTGTTCTTTTGTTAGCTCTTACTTCTGCCAGATGAGTGTCTGAGTTACAGGCCCTTGTGGATTGTCCTACTTTTTTAATCTTTCATGAGGACAGAGTGTCCTTGCACTCTAACCCTTCTTTTATATCTAAGGTGGGTAATGAGCTGTCACTTAATCAGTCTATTAATCTACTACTTTTTCCCCTCTCCACAAACTGACAGTGAGAGGGTGCTGCATTCTTTGGATGTGCATAGGTAAATGAGGGTTTATTTGGATAAAATTAAGGGTATTAGATAATCTGATCAGTTATTTGTTTCTTTTCATCCTAGATCTTGCAGACTTGCTGTATCAAAGCAAACTATTTCTTCTTGGATTTCTAAGGCTATTTATTTTTGTTGTACTTTTCATGGCACGAGCCTTCCCTCTTCAGTCAAGGTTCATTGTACTAGAGCTGTGGATATTCTGGTGATTTTTTCAATGGTTAGATAGTAATTCTATTTTTGAAGCAGTATCTGAACTTCTGTGCATACCTATACCTAGCACTGCAATCTGGATGATATCTCTAGAGCTAGGGTTAGTTTTACTAGTGCCGTTCTTGAGGCTTTTTATGGGACTCTTCTACTCCTTCCTCCTCCCTAGTTTCCTCTTGAGCTTTGGTACTCTCTCATGTGTTAAGAATACTGCAGCAGTGAATGTAAGGACATAGCAGAGTTGTGTAAAATCTTAGCATAATGGTAGATGTCCTTGCCTTCACTGTTGCAGTATTCCCTCCCTCCTTCCTCCTAGTCCTTTGTCTTCCTGGTTGTACAGATTGCATCTTGGGTTCCTTGGACTGGTGTTCCTACTGGGGTAATCAGTTCTGACTGTGGTAGGCCTGAACATCACTTTTATGCCTTACCCTATGCAAGAAGTGCTTGCATGATGTTCGGTGAAACTTTAAAGCAACAGAAATCTTTGGTAGACTGGCTGAACTTCGATCTTCCATGGCAGGAAATCCCATATGTTAAGAATACTGCAGCAGTGAAGGCAAGGACATCTACCATTATGGTATGATTTTACACAACTGTACTTTCTCGCAATCACAGGTGAGATCACATTTAGAATACTGTCTGCATTTTTGGAGACATTATAGAAAAAAGGAGGTGAAACAACTGGAAAGCATTCAGAGGAAGGCCACAGTGGTCATCAGTGAGACAGAGATAAAGGCATGTGAACAGCATCTGAAATTGCTGAATATATGTTTATTAGAGACTAGGACAGGTAAGGAAAATGAACATGAGATGGGTGCAAAAGATGATACATAAGTAAAGTGAAGGATAGAATTAAGGCACAAAAGGGGGTGACATCAGATGCAGTTTGCTTTAACCTGGACCTGTGAAAGTATTTCTTTTTCAAAGAAAGCATAGTGTACCCTTGGAATAGATTGTCTGAGTGAATGGTGCTTCAATAGCAACTTCCAAAAGAGGAAGAGATAGATGGAAGGGGGCAACCCTTGGAGGTAGGAGGGAGAAGATGTATATTAAAAATATTCACTTTGCAAAGGAAAATGAAAAATGTACATACCCAAAATTATATGAATATTTGATATCTTATCATTTTTGGGGAAAATTTCCTGTAAAGGTAGTTTATCTGTCTTGTACAAGATTCTAATAAATAATAAAAATTATTTAGAAAAGCATATTGGAATTTTATAGAGTCTTTAGATATTAATGAACATTTAGAAGAAAAAAAATATTCAATATTAAAAACTATTAGCCAAACATCTTCAAGCATACATTGGAAAATCTTTATGTGGAAGTATATTCATAGAGTATTTATTACACTCATTACGTTATCAAAATTCAATGGAATAACAACTTTTATTTGTTGGAGATGTAATAAAGTATTAAGAGCTGATTGGGTTCATATTTTCTTGATTGTAAAAAACTTACTGAATTTTGGAATGATATAACAAAATTCTTTAAAGCCTTATGGACTGACAAAGGGATACTTAAAGGATAGGTAATTCTAATAATTACACCTGTTCCTTCGGTTATACAATGTAATCAGTATATATAATGTTTTGGGGTTTGTTTATGGGTGCAAGAAAAGCTATAACTCAAAAAAAGAACTCAAATATGAAACCTTCATTTGATGATTTTCTGAATATGGCCATTGTGTTTTTCAAAAATGAAAAAGATACACTAAAAATGAGAAATGTGAAAAATCCTTTGAAATTGATTTAGTAGAACATATTAGAGGTGCAGATTTAATAAACCCTACACGGGACACTAAAACCATGTGGGAGGTGTGGTGCGATGCACACACGATAACTCACCTTTTTATACACAGTTAAGTGGCTCTCGACACCATGTAGAGTTGCGTAAACACGGTAAACATTATGACATAATAGTTACAGCATAAGTAGCTGAATTGTTTACTGAATTGTATCAACCAATCCAAGATGGATGAGCTATTCAACAAGCTAGACTCAGTAGTGGTTTTCCCTGCAAATTCCAAAACTTATTGGGAAACGAGACTACAAGGAAAGAATGTTAGGGGCTGGTGTTGCTCTTATTCATGTGTATGTGCAGCAGGCCCATGTCTATGCTACTAGTGCTGCTAATAGACCATGGCCAAGATGGAGAAGGGTTTTTAGATCCCATTTAACTTTTCATAATCTGCATGTGGTGGAAATTATAGAGCACTACAGGGTGGATAGAGACACACTACAGGAAATCTGCAACCTGTGTTGTCCTCAACTGAGAACAAGGAAAAACTAAGGGGAATCTATACCAGTGGAGACTAAGGTATGTGTAGCAATTGGAATATTAGCTACAGGAGCCTTCCAGAGACCAACAGGATACATGCTGAGGGTGTCATAGACATCAGCATCCAGGATCCTCCATCAATTCCTGAATGCTATGCTGCAACATGCCAGTGAGTACATATATTTTCCCATACACCTGAACACAGAGCCAGAACTTTGCAGGAGTTCTACCCTGTCGCACACTACCCTGAAATCCTGGGTGCCATAAACTGTATACATGTAGAAATCAAAACACCACCTGATGAATAGGGAAGGGTGTACAGAAATAGAAAGGGCTACCACTCCATTAACTGCCAGATCATGTGTAAAGCTAAGTGAATCATCCTGAATGTGTGTGCTGGCAAACCGGGCAAAGTATTGAACCTGTAATACAAAAATAAATGTCTAAGAATCGAAGTGGATGGCATATTCTTGCATATTTTACTTGGTTATGTAAGTAAGTATAAGGTGGGTGATTTTTATAGCAATTACATTAAGATGTGACAACACTGACTTATGTGAATACATGTGTCCTCTATCAAGTAATAAGCCTTATGTCTAAAATGTACAGATTTTCTCAGAATGTCAACATTTTGGCCTCATGTGTTTGTAATAGCAAATCATTGTTTATTTATATTTATTTATTTATTGACATTCAAGAAGTATATAAGACAATATTATATATACAGCAGGCATCCAACAATCTGGCATACAAATTTTTGCATATAGGATACATCAAATATATATAAAAAAATGTATATATGTCACCCTGAAATGGCTCATTGTGGCTTGATAATGAGATTACAAGAAAAGAAATTAAGAAATAAAATGAGATCTAAAAAATGCCGATATTAGACATACTACTTTGACATACTAGACTTAGCTAGTCTAGACTTAGTGAGTAAGAAAGAGAAACATACATTTGACTAAAATATCAAATGGCCAGTGAGACATAATGAGCTTTAAGCCTCATGACTGACTCATGTAACTGTTATGTGGGTATGTCTGTAGGGGCACTCAATGTGAAATTGGTGTGTGTATCTGCAAGAACACAGCCAAGCACTGTGCTAGCTCAGTGTCCTGGAATGTTTGACAGGTGTGAGCCGTGCATGGTAGATGTGACAGTTCATTGTCGTCATCCCCAACCCTGAGAACTGATTTTGCCAGGAGATGCACTGGCATGTCCACACCCATAGTCAGATGCACTACTACTACCTGAATGTGACTGACGTCTGCTAGACAAGCTCTCCTCATTAGTACGCTCAGGACCATGGCCCCTGGCCTGCCACATCTGGGTGTGGACACCTCAACCACTGACAAAGCAGTGGAAGTAGTGCCACTATGGGATCGAGATTGGGCATATCCACATTAGCTAACACTAGATGATGTGGCTGAGCTATGTCCATGTGGATGCTGTTCCCCTCCCAGCAGATGTTCTGTCACAGACACCGGCTGTTCCAATGTGTCACTCATTCGATCCTTTAAATCTGCAACACAGTGGAGGTAGTCATGCATGTTAGCCTGTGCCACATCTACAACCATAAGCATCTCAGAAGCCCTAATGGAACACGCCTGCACCTCTATGACAGCCCTAAACATACGTCAAGTGGCACACATGGATCAGGTGGAAGAAGGACAACAAGCCTCCTCCAAACAACCTAACAATCCTCCTGCCTGGCATCTTGCCCATAATTTGGCTATGGTCAGAGTCAACAAGGACTGAAGCCACAGCAACCATGCCACACTGATCGTGTCTCACCCTCCACCTGTCCAATATCAGAGGGCTGACGGAAATGTGTTTGTGTAGACGTACTGTCTGTATCCGATGTAATTACGGGGGATGGCTGAATGTCAACCTCATTGCCAGATTCAACCTCTGCACCCCCTGACTGTGACTGTGTTTGGCCACCGTCATCATCAGGGTCTGCTGATGCTCTGACATCAGGTGGTAAAAGTCCTACACTTCCACTGTCAGGATCACCTGTGATAATAAGCAGTAAACAGGGGAAAGAATTTAATAGCTACACTATTGCAGTTCAATATATGCTAACAAACTAACACTGGTGTTACTATCATAGACGGTACAGCAATACACACACTGTCCTGACACTCAACTTACACATATGGATGCATTAATATTTCTGTGAAATGTTCCTTAGTACTGAAATAAAAATATTTGGCTTATCATGTGGAGATGACTCCACACTTGCTAGGGAGGATGGTCCTGGAAGAAATTAAGTAAAATGTAAGGACACCATCATCACAATAACAACAACATGGGAGGTGTTGGCCTTTACATGTCCATTAACAATGCATTTAAATGAAAGTTGTATGACACATCACCCCAAGCCCAACTGTAATGAACCAGAATGTGTTGCCAACTGTATCAGTCTACAACTAGTCCCCCCAGACCCCAAAAAAATTATAGACTAACTTAACTATTGCTTTCAATATTTTGTTATACAAGAAATATTTAAAAATTGGCATAGGTAAGCCTACCTGGAAGCTCCTCCTGGGACATACTATCCTTCCTGAAACACCAGCACCAACATCAATCACATGCTGTTGTGCACTTTCCACTGAGCTCTCTGGATCCCTGACAGTGGACAAGAACTCTTCCTTTGGTGTCAGTGGTGGCTCTGTAGCAGGCCCCCCGGTAGCCAGCTGTCTGTGGGTCACTGCAGCTGCTCTTCTCTCAGTCAATGAAATCATGTCAGTGGCCCTATGATGGACTTGATCATATGTCCTGTTGTATCCCCCAACAGCATTCACATAATTCACTATCTAGTTCCAGATGTGTATTCTTACAGTCATATTCCCACATCCTATCTCAAGCAGAAAGGCACCATGTTGTCATAATGCCTGGATGATCGCTTTGTTTTCTGAGTCACTGAAGGGATGCTTGCAGGGATTGGGACACTTGGATGCCTTAGTCCTAGGTGACATAAAACACAAAAGAAGGATACTACACATACATATTACATAAATAAAAGTCCTGCTTAGATATAACACACATCATTAGCTTTTCAATATTACCCACTGGAGAAACAAAAATCATTCAGTTATTCAAATAAAAAGGTTATGTGCTTGTAAAATATCACAGTTACAGACAAACCAAGGTTTGATCCAAAACATGGAGTAACAATAGCAAAGTAAAGCAAAGCAAACCTCTGTAAAAACAGTAAAAACATTTTAGTTCTGCCAGCACAGAAATGGAACTTGGCTCCTGACCCCCAAAACAACAGGCAAATTACATTTTTGTAACAAACAAAGGAATAAAACATCAATGAACTGTTATAAGTGTTATCAACCAAATGGTCCCAACATCATGCGTATACATATACCACACAAAACTTATTTTTATGCTATTGCCAGTCATCTCTACCAGTGGCCAGCACTCCCCTAGAGGTGTTTGTGGGCCATCCTAGAAGGCTAACACCTCTGTGTCATTGACAATTCAGGACATTTACATTTCCCTGAAATAACAATAGAAGAGTGGAAAGAGAAACATTTGCAACATTAACACTTGTGATGAAAGTTAATAAGGCTGTGCATTTTAGAAAATAAAATGCCGTGACAAAAATGCCTATGCCATCAGTCAGTAAACTGCTAAGACGTGCATACAGATAAAAGTAGCATTTACTAATGTGTGTGTGTGTGTGTGTGTGTGTGTGTGTGTGTGTGTGTGTGTGTGTATATTTTTTTCCTTGTGACATATGAGCAAACTCAGTATATAGATGAAAAATGCAATCATACCTTATCAAGATCAGTAGTCTTCTGTGCAGATAAATCCAAAGTTATAGCAATCTTCTTCCATGTTATCCACATAAACAAGACTCCTTACCTTCAGGTGTAGGTTAACTACACGGTTAACATTTTATAGTGTAGATTCAGGCTTGTGAGCATACTGAATATGTAAATGAGGTGTGAACTCATTACAATTGTGGAATCCCAAATTCTTGGCTCTGTGTAGTAAATGTAAAAATAGTACAGGCAGTGTTTGTTGTTAATGGTATGCAACTGTGAATGCCTACTGGTAGGGAGAAGGAAAACACAACAGCAATTCAGATTCCCTTACCTCCAGTGGGTGTGTCAGCAAGGTTAGACTTACAAAGTGTAGACATAATTGTATCAAAGTTTTAAATGCAAGTAAGCAGCACACATTTCACAGTTTCTGTTCAGTAATATCCAGCCTCATCTGCATTTGTTGAAAGCTGTATATTATTGCCATTTAATATTCTCACACATTTTAATGTAAATGATACAAAATGCCTTACAGATTGCATGTCTCAGATTGCTGCTTAGATAAGAGAAAAATGAACACCATACAAAGATAAGACAAAGCTGCATTTCTGCAAACAAAAGTCATAAATGGTTGTGTGATAACTCATTGCACTACATTTGAAATTAACACATGTATAAACAACTTAGAAGTGTACAATTACTGTATGTTTTGTTAATACTGTGGATGATTTTTGATTTGCTTATATGCACAGTGATTTTCATTCATGCTGCAAAGCTGTTTCTGTGGCAAAGGGATAAGATACCCTTACTGTGTTTTGTAGGTTTGTTGGTGTGAGAGTTCAAATCTAGACATGTGTAAAAATCTTTCATGTGTACTAACATTTATTTTGTAATGTTATTTATTTTGTGCATATATATATATATATATATATATATATATATATATATATATATATATATATATATATATATATTAAATACCAGTGCTTGCATGGTGCTCAACTTAGCACAAACATGGGAAATGGATAAATTCAATAATTGTCATGTAATGTACTTCTAACACTATGATCCACACAGTATATACTATCTGTAAATCATGGTTCAAGTCCCACATTTGTCTTTTAAGGATGAAACCTAAGAAACACTGCTCACATAGATAAAACAAGTTTAGCTTTGCTTCTCGCATTTGCGCTCGCTTACTGTCATGCAAACCTGAACTGATGGTTCCAACACAAAGCAGGCAGAATGCCTGCAGACAAGATGTAGGCATTCTTATTTTCAAAAAGGATACATTGTTTCATTTTTCTTTCCATCACACAAGCCTGCTAAGCGGTGTTGAGTGAAGGTTAGCAACCTTCCCCAGCTAGAGAGGAAGCAGACAGTAGACAATTTCAAAACAGTTACATTCTATCAAGTATGTTGGGCACCACACAAATATGCTAAGGGGCATTGCATTTTGGTTAACTCACAGAACTTAATAATGAATATGAAAATATCTAACTATTTTTAACTATTCCTGTGGCAGCAGGTGTAAGTGTAGGGCTGCAATACAGATAATCCTGGGTTATAATACAGCAAATCCAAATATTTTTACTGTTGTTCCATTTTACTTTATATTAAAATTCACATGAAAATAAATTATTACACACTCCCTATTTTATTAAGGGGTGTACACTCAATTTAAATAAACTCATATTAAGTTTTTGTGTGAGTGAGGATATACTGACTAATATGTTTCTGTAATCATAATTGTGCTCTCTGGCCTTGGATGGTCTTCAGACTTCAATAATACTCATGCACACAGAGATGTATAAACCAGGACCTTGTCGGGTCACACACATACATGGTTAACAACTCAGTCTGTAATGTCTGTTTATATGTAAATAATGGTTACATCTGAGAAACACTTCTTTTGTGGCAAGGGTGAAAAATCACTACTGTGGATGAAAATCTTCTCTCTTATGTATAGGTTTGAATCCCACATTGGAAAATTTAATTTTATTAGTGTTTAAAGCCACACAAAAATATGTCAGAGCATAACATTTATGCTCCCAGTACATGTCTACAAATTTAAATCACTTAACTGTTACAGCAGCAAACAACACTCAACGTAATGCTAAGTGTATGATTAACCTTCCAGTTTCAAAAACTGCTCTTCTCTCTCTTTGACACTGCTGCTCTCCACTTAACATCACTCAGATGTGGTTGGCATCATTATTTGGGTTTGCTCACTACCAGTAAACACGATAACAGGCATTTGGGGAAAATTATTCTTAACTATTGCTGTTTTCTCTGGTCAGACATGTCTGATGCTAGAAGAATCTTCATTGGACTCCTTGTAGAGTGTCACAGCTGAAGGCTGTTGTAGGGGAGACTATACCAGCTCCCAGTACAAGTCTGAGGCATGGAATAGTCTGGCTAAGGCTGTATCCAGTGCGACTAGCATTCCACACACTGGGGAATAGTGTAGGAATCACTTTAATAACCTGAAAAGACACAAGAGGATACACTTAACCAGTGGCTGGATGAGTTCAGGACTGCTGACATCTCACAGTTGTGTAAATATACTGATAAAACAATTTATAGTAGATAGAAAGCTGCATATAGGCAAGACTGGTATGCATAATGCTCTTCTCTTGTTTTCTTCTCTTTATTATTCCACAGCCAACCAATAAATTATTGTGAATAGAAATGCCCATGTTGAGCATCTAGAGTATATATGCAGCACAACAAAAATATTATTTTTATCTAAAGTATTGTTCTACTATACAGTTGTAGCAAAGTAAGCATGCATATCCTAACTGTAAAAGCTCGCATGCATGCTTCAGCATGTAGCACAAGCCAGCTGTAGGAGTCGTCTAATACTGTAGTCAGATGTTGTGGATTTATATATCGCAAGTAACAAATATATAGTAAAATCCTTTAAAAATATTACATAAATTAATTTAAACAAAAGTGGCATAAATGCCCTGATGTTAACTTATTCAGTATAATTTGTCCAAGCATGTGTGTAATATATGCACATTGCAAGGATTACTTTGAGCAAGCCTTACTTATAGTTTGTAGTTGTTAAGAAGTATACTTAAATGTAAATGCAGAGATAAAATTCTTTATTATTGTGATAATGCATTGTATGCAATATATGTATGTCATATATGATGGCACTAATTATTTTTTTTTTCTCTTACACCAAACCTTATATCTCTTTTTTATTTTTCTTTGTGTTGTCAAAACATTTCCATGTCATCCATCTCTGACAAATCACAAAATGCTTTACAGCATAGGGAGGTAGGCCAACCCTCATGGCTCATCCTTTTTCCGGTCCACTGGCTCCTGCACAGACACATCTAGCACATCTGGGACCCAACTTGGCAGTACTGCCTTCACTTCCCCTGCACTACCTGGGTCCTCCAAATCAGGTAGCACTAACCTGGCAGCTAGTGCTGTGGTATCCTCATGGATCACTGGCGGAAGTAGGGATTTTATCACCAGCCAGGAAATAACAGGATTGTGTGTAGGGTCATGCACAACACCATTGGTGCATGCTTATGTCGGATGAAGAGGCTGCTCTCACTTATGGTCCATAGGAGAAGACGTCAAGCACTCCAACAACCAACAGAGTAAGGGATGGTGATGACAGTCCTGTGGGTGAGCACTAGATTCTCACTGTCCCCATGTTTGATGGGCATGAGCATCTGTTGTGCCCTCCTTAACCCCAAGTATGGTGTCTCCCACCCTGTCATGTCTCTCACTGTTCCTGTGTTTTGTCTGATTTGGCTTGTTTGTTTGCAACTGCTTTCTCACCTACCCTACTTACCTGACCCAGATATACCTACGTCCCTTACCCAACATTCCTCTCTTACTGAAGTGAAAAAAAAATGGCACCTGTCCCACAAAAAAAAAAATAATAATGTCGTGTACATAGCTCTCCACTTTGCACATGTGTCTTCTTGACACACTTGATTTGGTCAAATTGGTTATACAACACAATTGCATTGCTGTCACCCCTCTTTGTTGAAGGGACAGTCCAAATTCAGCTAATATTCTGTATATAATTTTCATTTTACACTGTTGAAGAAGTGGATAGCTATAGTTCTTTCCTTCTTGGTTCTTCCCCCTGCTTACTCCTAATTTTACCACATTCCTATCTATCCCATTTTAGCACCTTTAATTTGGTCAAAAAATAGAATCACACACAACACGCATAAGTAAAAAAAATGGAGCCCTTCTCTTTTTGTCCTCTGTGTTTGCCTGGAGTTTGGCATTGTGCACCAATGCCAAGCGATGGTGGATAGCTCTTCAGTGTTATGGCTACCTCCATGCAATGCTGCTTAAACATGCTGTACTAAGGTAACACACACACTGAATGTAGAATAAGGAATTCTTTCATTGTATTATCAATACATATTTAAAACTATTAGATACACCTGGATTCAAACCCTAAACCATTTACTTTACACTGGGAGGGTTGTGATCTGGGCTCTTATGGTGGGATAGTATAGCTTATGCTCTTCTAAGCTGGGAATTGCTGGTTGAAAGCTCATTGTGTCTGTTATTCTGAAAGTGTCTTAGTTCTGGTTTAAGCACTTGGGCTCCAAACTCTTTACATTGGAAGGGTTGTGCTCTGGACTCTTGTGGCAGAAGAGTGTGGCCTACACGCTTCTAAGCTGGGAATTGATGGTAAAGGCTTATTGTGCCTGTTATTCTAAGTGTCTTTATCCTGGTGTAAGCACTTGGGTTCCATACCAGTTACTTTACATTAGGAGGATTTGTGGTCTAAACTCTTGTGGCAGGAGAGGATAGCCTACACCCTTCTAACTGGAAATTGCTGGTTGAAGGCCTATTGTGTCTGTTATTCTGAAGTGTCTTAGTTCTGGCTTAAGCACTTGTGCACCAAAACCAGTTGTTTTACATTAGGAGGGTTTGTGGTCTAGACTCCTGTGGTGGGAGAGTGTGGCCTACACCCTTCTATGTTAAGAATTGCTGGTGAATTGCTACATTATTTAAACTGATTTATCCTGTTGTGTGTGTTTTTATGCACTTTGAATTTCTAGTACTTCTGCATTTCATAGCATAGATTAGATTCAGACTCACTGAATCTATACTGTTTGGTATCACTTGAGCACTAAAACCAACTCTTCACTGAGATATTAAAATATCTGATGCATGTGTTGCTTCCAACTAACTATAACTGCCTGCTTTTATTCTAATATTGCACTTTTAATTGGTATTTGCATTCCACTGTCTGTTTGAATTGTCTGAACTATTTTTTGCCACATTTTACTGTACACTATACTAGTTCAGCTGCAGCACTGCCTAGTTCCATGTTTGCCATTTCTGGGTCTGTTTTATAACTCCTGAGAATCAACTTCAAGCCACCTTTGCTGGTGAAAGCCTTTCTGAACCATTGTGTGAAGAGTGTGTTGTCTGGGTCCCATATAATTGAGGGTGATTGCAGAAGAGCTCAGAGAGAGCATTCTTATTTTCTAGCTTGAGCTAAAAAGGGTATGTACTTGTTTTATTTAAGCCCTGTGTTTGTACTTGTTTGCATGTAGCACTCCATTGTGTACTGCTGTGTTGCGGGGGTTACCATTGGTGGTTATAGACGCAAACATTTTATTTGTTAAACTTTCCCTTAGCACTTTGCTTGTGGTTGTCCAGAAGTTTCTCATGGCTCTGCACTACTGTCAGATGAAACACAAAGCCTAGCCTTAGAGGTGCTAACATACCTCTCACCCACTAGCCACGCCTAAGTGTGACCTCTTTTCCTGATCATGTAAATTTACCTGTCACTATGGACAGACAATTTCCCACAGTTTCTTCAGCTAGCTTGATTGACATGGGCATCCTGAAGCAGTGTAACAACTGCCTCATATTCGCAGACAACCCTTTACTCTTAGTCCACACAAACACAACATGTGAGAGATGCAACTATATTAACTCATTACATCCGAGTGTCATCTCCAGGTGCATCTGCAGTTAACTCCTACTAAAGTCTCAAGGCATCAAATATTGCTTATTCATATTTGCATTAAAAATTTCAATATCATGCTATGTACATGGTTTAAAAAAAATAATATTAAAGCTTACACAATGACAAACTCAACTGCATTAATATTTGACCTCTGCCTAATGCAGGTAAATAGATATTAACTTTTGTTTTTATGATATTAATTTTTATAGATATAATTTTTATATTTTTCTAAATATCTCAATAACCAAGTAACACAGACAGAAATCATTAGCACTATATGATAGCTCTCCGCTAAATGAATAAAATGCTACTGCCAGCATGTGTGTAACTTGAGTGATTGCTGAGATACTGTAAGTTGTTTAAAATATTACAAATTAATATTTTTTTTGTGTTTAATGTGACTTATAAAATTTGGTTAAGCCATAGAACCTAAAGAATATTACCACTATAAAAATAGTTTGTGCCAAACAGTTTGCCATTTACACTTCTTTCATAACCCCTATTGTTCCATAGATATGAACATTTGTTTGAAATGTGAAGACATAATTTGAGTCTGTCTAAAGGCTTAGGCTTCACCCATTGGAAGTTACAGTGCAAACTCCCTGAGCTCCATTGGAGAGAATGTGTTAAGAACCTTGAATCCATGCTCTCTCTCACACTTGTCAGTACATATGACAATGAGCAGGTTGCCAGCATGCACACCTCACTTCCTACTCCACTCAAACCCACATCACACATACCTATATGTGCAAAGGTCCTCACCAGAAACACCAGAGACCTCCCAAACACAAACACAAGCATGCTACACATAATACCTATTCTGCAAAACACATTAAACATAATACCTCATGCACCAGTGTCTCACCGGTCAAACCATTAAGGCAGAACACAATATCAAACATATTAGTCATAGGAGAGTCCATCGTGAGACACACCAATGTCTCTCTCACCAGGCTGGATAAGGAAAATGTCACAATCAAATGACTATCAGGTGCCAGGATACACCATATCACACATGCACTCCAGTTTCTCAACAACAGGTACTGTTATGACTCCATCATAGTCCATGTTGGTGTGAACAACTTGAGATATACCTCTCTGGACTATATGAAGAGAGATATGACTGAGCCCTCAGACTATGTCTCTTAGGCAGGGATGTCCCTAGCCTTAAACAGCATTTTACCTTCACCTAGTTTGATGCCTCAATACAAACAGAAAATGACTGACTTTAATAATTGGCTTAGCTTCTGGTGTCATTCTAAGGGGACCCACTATCTGTCAGCCTGGGATGACATGATCAACAGACCTTGATGCTGTGCCAGAGATGGTCTTCATCTGTCACCCCTCGGATTTTGTCTACTGACTAAGGCTCTTGTCACCCCGTAGTGCCTTTTTAGGCAGTGTCTCAAGGACAACATTCCCAATGTAAAAACTCCATCTAAAAGCAACTTCAGGGTTATGCTGCTAAACACTAGGAGTCTCAACATGAAACTGCACTCACTGGAAGCTTTCCTCACCTTGGAAGATGCAGACATTTGTGCAGTCTCAGAGACCTGGTTCAGGGCTGTAGAGAGCACCCCAGCCATACCAGGTTACACCTCCTTTTACATGTTCAGACCTCAAACTGAAGGTGTGAAAACTAAAGGAGGTGGTGTATCAATATTCATTAAAGATAAACACACCTCCAAGTTGGTTAAATAGTATGATTCCCTTAAGACAGGTGCAATTAACTGTTACTAGAATACCTATTCAAGTCATTGCCAGTTACAGGACCCCCTCTGTGAATCAGGACACCCACTCTGCTTATTTGAATCTAATTGAGTCTATCAAGATACATCTGAACACCATGGTTGTGGGTGACTTTAACTACCCATCCATTGACTGGGTAAATTACTCATGATCAAACTCACTTGCTCAAAGGTTCATTAACTCCAGTGCTCTGGACCAGCTGGTTGACACCCCCACAAGGATGCCAACATCCTGGATCTGGTACTTACCAATATGGCAGACCACTGTAGCACACCCACTGTGAGGTCATGTCTGGTGAGATCTGACCACAAATCGGTCTCATTCAAAGTAGCTATCACATCTGACCCCCCACTAACAGCAACTAAACTAAAAAACTTCTCCAAAGCAAATTATAACCTCTAACAGGACAGTATAAATAGTTTCACTGCACCTCCTCTCTGAGATGGAACTGGCAACTATGCCGAGCTCTACACCAATGCTTTATACGAACACCTGTATACCTGCATTGACTTGGCCATACCTAATAAGACCAAAACAAGTTCCTCAAGGAAGAGCAAGCCTGTGTGATGGACAACTGCCATTAACAGGCTTTATAATAAGAGAAAGAAATTGCTGACTAAGAGTAAGAGGGAGTTAGCCCTTCCAAACTAGAAACACTTCCTCCGCAGCTTACAAAAGCAAATAAGACTTCTTGTGAAGTCCTCTAAAGCAAACTATGAATCCAAATTAGCTTTCTCAACTAAAGACAACCATAAGGCATTCTTTAGTTACATCTGTAACCTAAAAGGAAAGGCCCAGATTTCTGCCCCACTGGTAGTTAATGATACCACATATACTGAGCATGTGGACATAGCTAACCTGCTGGCTGACAGGTTCTGGAAAACTTCACTCCCCTGTCCCCGCCACACGTACCCCATAAATTCCCTACCACCTGTCCCCTACCTTCTATCTCTAAAGAACAGGTCATACATGCCCTCTCTAAGGCCAAAAACACAGCATCTATGGGACATTCTAACATCCCAGTCTGTGTTCTACATGGGCTCCAACATGAATTAGCAACACCATTGGGTACTCTTTTCAATCATAGTCTAAGCACCAACTTCATACCAGCTGAATGGAAAACCGCCACTGTTATTCCCTTGCACAAAGGTGGTGCTTCCACTGACCTCAGGAACTATAGACCTATTAGCCTGACTAGCCTTATCTGCAAGGCTATGGAGCGAATCTTCATAGACCTTATCAACAAAGATCTACCCTGCATACCCCTACTACCTTTCTCCCTAACCAGTACTTCATAAATCTGAATTAACCATACCTCACCTTCCAACCTACTATTAACAACCTACCTGACTCCACTCTATACTTCCATATCACAAACTCATTATGTTTTTATGTTCCTGTACCCTCAACTCCACCTCTATAGACACTTCCTCTTCTACTACGCACATCTCAGTCCTCTCTACCCTCCAGCTGCTTTCCTTATTCCTCCTACTTACCATTACATCACCTCCCACTCCTTTATCCCTTTTTCATACAATCCCTACCTACCCACACGCAAATGACTTCTCCTACCCACAGCAACCTATTATAAACTCTGCCTCTATCCTGTCCACAAATACCCAACTCCCCAAATTAAAAATCTTACCCTCTCACTTACTAACTTCTAAAAACAAAATAAAATATATTAGACACTATCCACCTACAGTGAAAATCCTAGACTACCCAACTAGACTACTCATATCTGGAGACATGCACCCAAATCCTGGACCATTCTCCAACAATAGCTTACTTTCAAATACCTTTTCAAACCCTGGACACTTTTCCACAACAAAAAAGCTAATCTCATTCTACTCAATTAACTCCAGAAACATCCTTAATAAAGTCAGTCAATTCCATGCATGAATATCTAATCACACTCCAGACATTATTTTCGTAGCAGAAACTTGGCTAAAACCTCACAACTTTGACAGTGATTTTCTCCCCACTGGATACAATATAATATGCCTAGATTATACAAAGAAAAAGGGTGGTGGAGTTGCTATTATCTATTCCAACCACCTCACCATCACCCAACCCCCACTTTCTGTCCCATTCTTCTCCCCAGCTGAAATACTAACAGTCAACCTTCCACTCAACAACTATACTACTATTACCATAGCAGCAATTTACATTCCACCAGGTGATAAATTCCCCACTGCTGGAAAGCATTCTCTCCTATGTCTCTCAAAACATTCAAAATGAAACTATAATTCTTGGGACATCAATATTAATTGGTTAACCCTTAACAACCCTACCCCCTCTCATCACATGAACCTATATGGATTTACCCAGCTCATCTCTCAACCATCCCATCAGAATATCAGTCACTCTCCCAGTACCCTTATTGATTGGATACTCGTCTCTAATCCTTCAGAATATCACAAACACTTCCTGATTCCCTGAGTAACCACTCACCCATAGCAGTTCTTAGATATACTAGCCACCTCCCTAAGCCACATAGATACATTTCCTGCTGCAATCTCTCCAAATTTAACCCTGAAATATTTAAAACCCTTATAGCCAAAATAAACTGGAACTTCCTTACCTAGCTCCCACTCGATGAAGCCGTCCAAGCTTTCAACAAAATTTTCCTTGATATCTTAAACTCTGTAGCACCCACTAGAAGAATAAGGATAAAAGCAAATATATCCCCCTGGCTATCCAAAATTACTTGTATCCTTATAAAGGCTACAGATAGAGCCTGGAAAACATAGTTATAATCTAAAGACCCAACCTGTAATGCTATAAAGAACAAAGAAATCAGGTTTAACAACTTATCAATAAGGACAAAAAGAATTTCTACCACAACCATCCTACCACTCTAAAAGCTGACTCTAAAAAAATTTGGAATGTAATAAACCAAATACTACATCCTGGTAAGCCTACCTCACCTAATCCATGTCTCGACCTTTCACCAGATGAAACAGCCAACACCTTCAACACCTGCTTCATAGAATCTATAGCTAAACTATTTAATCCCCATCACTCTAGTACTACCCCTCCAAACTGCCATGAAACTTCTTCTACTGCTAACTCTCCTAAGACTTTCTCCCTCAAACCTGTGCCCACCTCCTACATAAAAATTTGGCTCTCTAGGCTAAAATCATGCTCTGTATCTGCCAACAACATCCCATCATACTGTCTTCAGATTGCTGCTCACTCTCTTGCTCTGCCTATATCTATCATTATTAATCACCGTATATCTGAATCTCAAGTCCCATCTATCTGGAAACAATTCTATACCCTCCACATTCATAAAGGAGGTAACTCTACTGAAATCTCAAATTTCAGACCTATTGCTATTCTGTCCCCTCTTTCGAAATCTTAGAGAAATGCATACACACACAGGTTATTCAACACCTCTTACATGAAAAACTACTCACTCCTACAGAGCATGGATTCCAACCTAAACATAGCACTACTACTGCCCTTGTCTCCTTTCTTAACACTCTCTTTAGCCAGAGATGATCACAAACATATCTCCTGTCTATTCATTGTTCTCTCAAAGGCCTTTGAAACTGTTTCACACTCTCTGCTACTTAAGAAACTAACTGAACTAAATTTCTCTACTGACACTGTAGCATGGTTCTCTAGCTACCTCACTGATAAACTTCAATCTGTCAGATGGTACTCTGCGCTATCTTCTTATCTTCCAGTAAAAATGTGTGTTCCCCAAGGATCCATTCTGGTCCCACTACTTTTTAATATCTTTACCAACTTACTTCATTCCTCCTGTCTATATTCCTCCATTGTCCAATATGCTGATGACTCCACAGTCATAACCATAGCTAATTCTCCCTCTGAACTCCTAGCTGTCAACAATCAGCTCATCTTTAACCCATAAAAACCAAAAATGCTAATCTTTCTCCTAAAAACAGCCAACCATATCAAAACTTCCTTTTCTATAATGTCTTTAAACAATACCCCTATTCTAGTAGAATCAGGTACAACACTCCTAGGTGTTACCATTGATGACCAGCTGAAATTCGACCATCGCATTAATAATTGCATCAAAAAAAAAAACTCATCAGAAACTAGGACTCCTATATAGAAACAAAAAATTTCTCTCCCATGAAGCTAGAATCAGCTTTACACACACTTACCTTCTACAATGCTTAACATATTGCTCCCAAATCCTTACTAAGCTAAACTCTTCTCTACTATCAAAGCTTGAGTCAACATACTACAATAATGCTAGATTTGCAGCTCAACAAACCTATAAATCCCACCACTGTCTAACCCTGAAACATTTAAAGTGGCTAGAACTACCCCATCTACTTCAGCTTACACAGATCCAAACCATGCACTCTGTTTTGTATCAGCCAACCTACTGTCCTGCCTTGTCTTCTCTAATCTCTAACTATTCCCCAACTAGAAATCTCAGGAGTTCATCCCTTGATCTAGTAGATATTTATAAACCCAAATCTAAATCAGGACAAAACATATACTGCTACTACCCTTCTACAGCTTGGAACAAGCTCCTTCTTGAAATCAGAAATCTGAAGAATCCCAAACAATTTAAGTTGACCATAAAAGAACATTACAAACAGCAATGGATCAGCCATTTTCTCATCCTCCCTGACTACAACCATTCAGCTAACATACTTCCTTCCACCACCCACTACTGTCTTCTTATCTACCTACCTCTACTTCCTTCCTTCTCCTACTACTTCCTGCCTTCTATTCATCGCTACACTTTTCTTTATCCTACTTCTTCCTTCGTCCTTCTTCCCACTATCTATACACCTCCTCTGTTCTCTCCTTCTCTGACATTTTTACTATTTAAGTTCTTTAAACAATTGCCTTACTCTCTGTTGTCGCTTTTCTTTTGACTTTTTAATGTTCAAACAGATTATGCCTAGTCTTGAATTACCATATTTAAGTTTTTTTCTTATACAAACTTGAATGTATAACTTTAACTTTAGCTGTTAATGTTAACATAGTGTTTAGTCTTTTAGACCAGCTTGTATAACTTTAAGCTTATTTTTATTGTATTATGGAGCTTTCCTCCCCGGAACTCTGCTGAAAATGGGCTCTGGCTCAGTCAGACATTCCTGGTCAACAAATGTAAAATAAAATAAAATAAAATAAATAAAATAAAGATAGGTAATATCCAAACACTTCACCCTACTCAGTTTGGATTTGTCAAAGGAGATCATGCCTGTTAAACCTGGTGGACTTCTATGAGACAGTCACCAAGGCCCTGGATGAAGGGAAATCTGTGCATACAGCCTACAAGGATGTAGCCAAAGCATTTGACACTATCCCCTACTCAGGCATCATTGAAAACTCACCCAACTAGGCATCAACCCTTATATCATTAGACGGGTCACTAACTATCTCACTGATAGAACTCATATAGTCAAAATAGGGGAATCCACCTCCAACAGCAGACCTGTAACCAGTGGTGTTTCACAGGGATCAGTCATGGGACCTCTACTGTTTGGAATCTATTTCTCTGAAGTACAAGCAAAAACTAAAGATTTGTGGGTGGCAAAGTTTGCTGATGACTGCAAACTGGGAGTGGCCATAGAATCCCCAAATGATGTCAGCATCTTACAGAAACAAATAATTGGTGCCAAAGTCATGGCCTTAAACTCAATGCAAAAAAATGTATTATCATTCCTTTCAGTAAAAATGATGTTCCTGCTAACTACCACATCAGTAGCAACACCTTAAGTACACACTCAGTGGTGAGAGACCTGGGGACACAGGTTGACAGCAACCTTACCTTTGATCACCAGGTTTCTACAGTGGTAAGAAGGGCATTCTATATTGCTCATCTTATAAGTAAGGGCATTGCCTCCAGAAAAAAAGAAGTTATAACCTCCCTGCACTCTTCCCTCATCAGGCCAATAATTGAGTATAATGCCACTTTTGGCTTGTGCCTTTTCAAGCACCTGCAGCAATTGGAAAAAAACACAAAGCTTCCTCACAAGGAAGATTCAAGGTTTTCAGCATCTGTCCTATGGGGATAATCTGAAATCACTGCCACTTTATTCTGTTTCATACAGACTACTCAGAGGTGATCTCTGCCTTGAATACAAGGCAATCTCTGACCCTGCTTTTTTGGAAATGCTGCATATCCATAAGTCAAATGGTACATGGGTTATTCACTCTAAAGACCTTAACCTGGTATGTGACATTAATAAAACCTGCTGAAGGGATAGATTTGTCTCCCAGAGGTTACCACACCTTTGGAACAGACTCCCAATTCATGTCAAGCAGAGCACCTCTTTGGCCCTCTTTAAACATAATCTGGACGATTGGATGGGTGACTGTAAATGCACCCCTGGGGTTCCACCTGTGTCCCTCTTGAATAGGGGCAATAGGTGCTGATCATGGAAATAAGGGTAAGAACTTGGCTGGGCTTCTAAGGGCCCTAGGGCCATTAGCCTAGTAACTTCTTATGATCCTATAATCATCTGGGCTCCAAAAAGAATGTGTCAATGCATTTACACCTGCTGCTACAGAGTCAGCTAAACAGGAGGTGTTTTGCATATACTCAGTACTCAATTTACAATCATCAGCAAACTTGATAAGCCAAAGGCCATCTGCTTTATCCTGGACTTCTGAGAAATAGATTCCAAACAGTAAAGGGCCCAGCACAGATCCTTGTGTTATGCCACTGGTGATGGCTGTACTAGTACAGGTTGAGTCACCAACTTTGACAGCGTGTGTTCACATTTGCTTGCTGCTTAACTATGCACAAACAGGGAAAGCAGTAGAAATGTGCATCTCACAACTGCAAACACTTTGCCTTTGATCATGCAAACCAGGTGCTCAGAGGCGAGCTATTGAAAGATTGCATTAGCATGTATTACTTATGTTTACTTTCCAATTAGTCTTTATGCCATGAAAGTACGTATAAAAACACAAACAAAGAGAAGGCACTTTTTAAGGAAAAAACATATATTTACACTGCAGCTATCTGTTACCTTCACTCATGCACTTTAAAATTGGTTTCTCTGTATTTGTTCACAACTATATCAACTATACTGCAGAAATAAATAACAAATGCTTTTTTATATACCATGTGCATGTTTATAATGACAATACACATTCAGATTTTCTATTACTCATAGTAATGTGGACAGCTGTTTGCAAATAGTTTACAAACCTGTCTTTTTAAGGTGTACCTGCACATAAGAAAGAAAACAGCAAATGCTACACTGTGCACACTCATCAATGTGATAACATGCAGATATTTAATATCTTAACAGTTGTACATGGCCAGCTATGCATTTCAGAGAGGCCTTCCACCATCTTCTCTCAAACATTCAGTGCTGATGTCATCTGCAATAAATTGTCCTGCAGTCTTGTAAAAGTCAGACTTGTATTGGGGTGCTTACATTAAGTACTGAGTTCTCTAGTCTGTGTACTTAGTTCTAATCTCACCGCAATCAACTGATGTGTTTGTGTTCACTTGGTTAACATTAGAGAGAGCATTTTACACCAGCATGTGGGACACTCCTATTATCATCTTCTCCTCACTAGACACTGCTGATGTTATCACTTATAAAGTATTGTGAGACACTCTCCAAGTCAGACTTGTGTTGTGGTGCTTGTGGTACAAACAAAGGTCTCTATTTGCTGTACTTTTATTGGTAGGGGGTTTGTTCTCACTGCATTCAGCTTGAGTGTGTTTGTGTGTGTGTGTGTTTGTGTTTCTTCACTTGGTTGACATTAGATTGAACATTTTACAACAGCATGTGGGATAATGCTATTACCATCTTCCTCTCAGAAGACTCTGCTGATGTCATCAGCAATAGATATGTCTCAAGCGTGTTCTGTTAATGTCACAGGCAAGGTTAAGATTCCTAGAATGAGTGACTCTTGCACAATTAGATTTGCAGATATGCAGCATTTCCATCAGGGCAGGGTCAAAGATTGGCTTGTAGGCCAGGCATAATTCACATCTCAGCAGCCTATATGATACAGAGTACAGTGACAGGGCTTCAGTCTTTCCACGGACATCATGGCATGCTTTGTAGGCCTTGTATTTTCATGTTGAGAAACGCCTGTGGTATCTCCAGCTGATGCAGGTTTTAGGTGAGGTACCGGCAAAAGGGAGCATTGTACTCTATTAGTAGTCTGATGAGGGTTGAGTACAGTGGTGTTATAGCATCCTCAGACCTGGATGTGATGCCCTGTCTTATGAGGTGCATGATGTAGAAGGCTTTCCTTACCACTTGCAAACTTGGTGGTCAAAGTTCAGATTGATATCTACCTGTGTTCCCAGGTCTTGCACCACTGGGTTTGAGCTTGGGGGATGTTGTCAATACTGTAGTTAGTGGGGAATTCCACTTTGCAAATGACAATAATAATGGCAATTTTTTGCATTTAGTTTTAGAGTGTGTGGTTTTGGCATCAATCAATTGTCTGTGTTAGCCCCTCCTGTAATATGTTAACATCATTGGGGGACTCAGTGATTGCACCCAATTTACAATCATTAGCAAACTTGATAAGCCAAAGGCCATCTGCTTTATCCTGGACTTCTGAGAAATAGATTCCAAACAGTAAAGGGCCCAGCATAGATCCTTGTGGTATGCCACTGGTGATGGCTGTGCTAGTACAGGTTGAGTTACCAACTTTGACAGTGTGTGTTCTGTCAGTGAGCCAGTTGGCTAATCATCTAGTGATGTAAGGGTTAATCTATAGCTGGGGGAGTCTCTCAATGACACCCCAGTTGGGGATTGTGTCAAAACCCTTGGCCAGGTCAAGATAGGTGGTAAGCACCATCTTACCTTCATCCAAGGCTTTGGTGACTTTCTAGAAGAAGACCACTAGGTTTAATAAACATGACCTACCCTTAACAAAGTCAAATTGGGTTGGGTCCTTGTTGGTAAGGTCCATGATGATTCTTTCCATGTCTTTGTAAATGAGACTGGTTACTATATGTTATGGAAATCCCATCCTCCTTTTATGAGCATACCTCAGCCTCCTCAGGAATAACTTCTTTTTTCCCAGAGGTTCTTCAAAATATTTTGACTCAGGGCACTATTCAAGAGGTGCTTGTATCCCAAAAGGAAAAGGGTTCTACTCTATACTGTTTCTAGTGCCCAGGAAAAAGGGCACTTGTAGACCTGTTCTAGACCTCTCTCATCTGAACACTTTTTTAAAAGTGCCCTCCTTTCAGATGTTGTCCTTTTAGATTCTACTTCTCTTGCTCCCTCAGACCTATATAGCATCTCTAGATCTCAAGAATGCGCATTTCCATATTCCAATCCTTCCTTTTTTCAGGAAGTGTTTGCATTTCTCTGTTGCTTCCTGGCATTCTCAGTTCTCTGCTTTGTCCTTTGGCATTTCTACTGCCCCAAGGGTGTTCACCAATTTTCTTGCTCCTGTGATTTTTTTTGCTGGCTTCAAGGCATCCAAATATTTCCTTACTTTGATGACCTGTTGATTCAGGTGTCCTCTCCAGAGACCCTTTAGCAAAATCTTCATTTTGCTGTTTCCCTTCTTCAGAGTCTGGGGTTCAGTATAAATGTCAAAATGTCTTCTCTGACTCCTTCACAGGATCATGTTTTTATGGCTTGCAGGTTTCAGATGGTGCCAGTGCTGTTTTCCCTGCCCCCTCCAAAGGCCTTAACTTTCATTTCTTTCTTTCACACTCTTCTTTGTCTGCTTTCCATTACCACCAGGGAGTTTCTGAGAGCTCTGGGTTTCATGGCATTGACCATTCTGATGCTCCCTCTGGACAAACTTCACATGAAAAAGTTTCAGTGGTTTCTGAAGTCAGTGTGGCTTCAATGTGTACATCCTCTAGACTTTGTAGTTCCTCTTCTTCCTTGTCTCATACAGGATCTCCACCAGTGGATTCAGCAGTTGTCTCTGAATCCAGGGATCCCTTTTCATCCTCCTCTTCCTTCTCAGGAATTGTTTACAGATGCTTCAGACGTGGGGAGGGGGAGACATTTGGCTCCCTAAAAGTTCAGGGATTGTGGTCACCTTGTCAGCAGAAGGAACATATCAATGTCAAAGAGATGAGAGTTCTTCTGCTGGCTCTTTAGGCCTTTCATCCTCTTTTGTCTTCAAGGCTTCTCAAAGTGTTCACAGACAACACCACAGTGATGTGGTATATCAACAAACAGGGAAGAACAAGATCTTATCTTCTTTGCCAGTTGGCACTTCTGGTATGGGATCTCGCTGTCAAGTACCAAGTGACTCTTCAGGCAGTTTATATCCCTTCCAATCTGAACATTGTGTCCAACACTCTGAGCAGGTCGGTAACTCAGTTCCATGAATGGATGCTTCACAGAGATGTGTTTCTGGACATTATTCACCAGTCAGGCACTCCTGAAGTGCATCTTTTTCCCTTCCTCTGAACAGACAACTTCCTCTGTTTTGTGCCTGAGTCCCAGGTCCTCTGGTGTGGAAGGTGGATGCCCTCTCATTTTCTTGGAAGAGGATGTTTCTTAATGCATTCCCTGCCCTTCCACTCATTCAGAAAGTCCCATTCAAAATTCAACAGGATGCTCCCAAAATCTTGTTGGTGACTCCCTTTTGGCTGCAACAGCACTGGTTCCTTCTTCTTCTTCTACATTTAGCTAGGGGCAATCATCACAAGTTACCTCACAGGGCAAATCTACTCTCACAAGACAAGGGATCTCTCATCCATCCTCACCTGTCCATTCTTCAACTGAGACTGTGGGTGATAGGATTTTGATTCCTCATAAGACACCTTTTTTCCTGAGAACATGCTCAAGTCCTGTAGGAAGCCAGGAAAGCTTATATTGGGAAATCCTACTTATCCAAATGGAAGACGTTTTCTATTTGGAGTCTCTCTTGTAACCTGGACCCACTTTATGTGGATGTTCCTTTGGTTCTCTATTATTTATGTGTGTTGCTCAGTGCTGGGTTGGCCTATTCTTCTACTAAGGCCTACTTATCAGCTATCTGTGTTTGTCTGCCTTTATCAGCTATCTGTGCTTGTCTGCCTTTTTCTCCTCCTTTAGCTTCTAGATTTGAGGTGAAACAGTTTCTTAAAGGCATCCTTAATATTAGACTTACCCAGAAGCCTGTTCATCCTCCCTGGTATCTTAATTTTGTTTTTGAGACGTTGACTCAGGCTCCTATTGAGCCTGGTGCTTCAGCTTCTTTGCAACATTATTCCTGGAAGACTGTTCTTTTGTTAGCTCTTACTTCTGCCAGATGGGTGTCCGAGTTACATGCCTTTATGTCTTGTCCTCCTTTTTTGATATTTCATGAGGACAGAGTGTCCTTGCACACTAACCCTTCTTTCATGCCTAAGGTGGTTAATGAGCTATCACTTAATCGGTCAATTAATCTGCCTCTTTTTTTTCCCCCCTCTCCATAAACTGACAGTGAGAGGGTGATGCATTCTTTGGGCCTGCATAGGCAACTCAGGGTTTATTTGGATAAGAATAAGGCTATTAGAAAATCTGCTAAATTTGTTTCTTTTCATCCTAGATATTTTGGACTTGCTGTATCCAAGCAAATTATTTCTTCTTGGATTTCTAAGGTGATTTCTTCTTGTTATACTTTACATGGCAAGAGGCTTCCCTCTTCAGTCAAGGCACACTCTACTAGAGCTGTGACTTCTTCTGGTGTTTTTTTCAAGGGCTTAGATATTAATTCTATTCTTGAAGCAGCTATCTGGACTTCTATGCATACCTTTACCAAACACTACACGTTGGATGGTATCTCTAGATCATAGAATCATAGGAGGTTACTAGGTTAATGTCCCTGGGGCCCTTACAAGCCTAGCAAAGAGTTTATCCCTAAAAATGAAACCTCAGTCAGCACCTGTCACCCCTGTCAATGAGGGACAGAGGTGGAACCCCTGGGGCAAATTTGTGGCTTCCCATCCACTCATCAAGGTTGCGTTGAAGAGGGTCAGCGAGGTATTCTGTTTGACGTATATAGGAAGTCTATTCCAGAGACAGGGTAGCCTCTGGGAGACAAACCTGTCTCTCCAGCAGGTTTTGTTGATGTGGCATATTAGATTTAGGCCATTCATGTGGGTAATGCATAAGGAGTTAGACTTACATATATGGAGAATCTCTAGTAGGGCAGGGTTCGAGATTGCCTTATAGGCGAGACACAGATCACGTCTGAGCAATCTGTATGATACTAAGTAAATTGATAGGGATTTGAGCCTGTCCACATAGGACAGGTGTTGGAGGCCATGGATTCTCTTTTTGAGGTATTTCTGTAGCCTTTCCAGTTGGTGCAGGTGTTTGGAGAGGTACATACCAAACCGGGCATTATACTCAATTAATGGCCTAATGAGGGAGGAATACAGAGAGATAATGACATCTTTTTTTCTGAATGGAGTCCCTTTACTTATGAGATGAACCAAGTGATAGGCTTTTCTGACCACTACCGCTACATGATGTTCGAATGTGAGATTGTTGTCAACCTAAGTACCCAGGTCTCTCACCACAAGTTGTGTGCTTTGGGGGTTGTCGTTGATGTGGTAATCAGTAGGCACCATGTTTGTGCTGAATGGTATGATAATACATTTTTTTTAATTTAACCTAAGGCCATGATTTTGGAACCAGTCATTTGTAGTGTGAGACCATCTTGCAGTATGTTAATATCATTTGGGGAGTCAATGACAGCATCCAACTTACAATGGTCTGCAGACTTTGTCAGCCACAGGCCTTTTGTCTTTGCCTGGACCTCTGAGAACTAAACACCAAATGGTAGGGGTCCCAGGACAGATCCCTGGGGACTAGTGACAGGTTTTCTGTTGGAGGTGGAGGCACCTATTTTGACCTTGTGGGTCCTATTGGTGAGCCAGTTGGCTACCCGCCTGATGAGATAGGGATTTATGCCAAATTGTATTAGGTTTAGGATGATGCCTGGAGGGGGGGGGTTGTGTCAAAGGCCTTGGCCAAGTCAAGGTAAGCTGTATGTACTGACGTTCCCTCCTGCAGGGCCTTGGTGACAGTCTCAAATAAATCAACCAAGTTCAAAAGGCAAGATCTGCCCTTGATGAATCCGAACTGGGTGTGGTCAAGTGCTTGGAGATTGCCTATGTCCTTGTTTACGAGAGCCATAATAATATGCTCCAAGACTTTACAGATCAGACTTGTCCAGCTAATGGGGGTGATAGTTTCCAGGGTCAGTAGTGGCACCACCTTTGTGCAAAGGAATGACAATGGCAGTTCTCCACTCTGATGGAATGAAGCCTGCACTTAGGCTGTAGTTGAATAGGGTGCTCAATGGTAAAGCTAGTTCTTGCTGTAGATGGTGCAGAATACAGCCTGGGATACTATCATGTCCCATGGAAGCTGTGTTCTTTGCCGTGGATAGGGTCTTTAACAATTGATCTATGGAGATGTGAGGTGTGAGACTAGTATCAGGAATGTCGAATGGGCCTTGGGGGGGCAGGAGGGTGAAATTTGCACTGAACTTAGCTGCTAGCAGGTTGGCTAAGTCAACAGGATCAGTGTAAGTGATATTGTTAAGTACTAATTCAGAACAAGCCTGGGATTTGCCATGGAGGTTCCTGACATAACTGAAGAAGGCTTTGTGGTTTACCTTTGTTTCAGAGGCTAGTTTTGATTCATAATTGGCTTTGGAGGCTTTCACTAGTGATCTAATTTGCTTGTTGAGGCTAAGGAGGGAGTTTATTTCAGTTTGGAATTTCATCCTTTTTACCCTTGGACAACAGTTTCTTCCTTTTGTTGTAAAGCCTTTTGACAGAGGATGTCCACCAGACAAGTCTGTGTTTTCTTGAGGAGCAGGTTTTAGTTCTGCTGGGTATGGCTGAGTCCATACAGTTGTACAGGTGCTTGTTTACTGCATCGGTGTACTGTTCAGCATAGTTGTTTGCATCCTCTGAGGGTGGTGGTGGTGTGAAGCTACTGATACTGTCCCTTAGGAAATTGTAGTCAGCTTTTGAGAAGTTTTTAGCCTGGTTATGGCTGGAGGGTTGGGTGGGATAGAAAATTCAAATGAGACAGATGGATGATCTGATCTCAACAGGGAAGAACATACTGTGGGAGTGGTGCAGCAGTCACCCATGTTGATGGGAACTAAGTCCAGAACTGTATCTGCCCTTGTGGGGGATGAGACGAGCTGGTCTAGTGCATTAGCACTGATGAAGTTAAGGAGTCATTGGGTAAGTGCATTAGTGCAGGAACAGTTCATCCAGTCTAAAGTGGGGTAGTTGAAATCACCAAGGATCAGGGTGTTGGGGGGGTACCTTGATGGAGTCAAGTAGGTTCAGGTAGGAGGAGTAGGTGTCCTGAGTGATGGAGGGGGGGTCTATATATGGCTACAACTTGGATTGGTATCTTTCCAACTGTCAGTTGCACCTGGAGTAGCTCTAGTGCATCACGCTGATAAACCAGTCTGGAGTTGTGCCTGTCCTTAATGAAGATAGAGACTCCATCTATCACCCTTAGTCTTCCTGACCACATTTTGAGATCAGAATGTGTGGAATGAGGAATAGCCTGATAAGGCAGGGGTGATTTTGGCAGCCCTGAACCAAAGTTTTGTGACCACACAGACATCACGGAAAACGTCACCCTAGAGCTAGGGCTGATTTTGCTAGTGACATTCTTCATGGCTTTTTAGGGGACTTTTCTACTCCTTCCCCCTCCCTAGTTTCTTCTTGAGATTTGGAACTCTCCCATATGTTAAGAATAGTGCAGCAGTAAGGACATAGTGCAGTTGTGTGAAATCTTACCATAACGGTAGATGTCCTTGCCTTCACTGTTGCAGTATTCACTCCCTCCTTCCCCCTAGTCCTTTGCCTTCCTGGATGTATGGATTACCTCTTGGGTTTTTTGGTCTGGTGTTCCAACTAGGGCAATCAATTCTGACTATGGTAGGCCTGAACATCACCTTTTTGCCCTACGCTATGCAAGGGACATTTGGGTGATGTTTGGCATACCTTTAAAGCAACAGGAGTCTTTGGGAGACTGGCCAGATGTCAGGCATCCACTGCAGGAAATTCCATATGTTAAGAATATTGCAGCAGTGATGGCAAGGACATCTACCATTATGGTAAGATTTTATACAACTGTACTTTCTCTCAATCTCTTGTTAGAAAACATTTTGAATACTGCCTGCATTTCCAGAGAACCTATAGAGAAAAGGAGGTGAAACAATTGGAAAGCATTCAGAGGAAAGCCACAATGGTCATCAGTGAGACAGCGATAAAGGCATGTGAACAGCATCTGAAACTGATGCATTTATTAGAGACTAGGACAGGTAAGGAAAAGTAATATGATATGGGTGCAAAAGATGTTATGTAAGTAAACTGAAAGATGGAATTAAGGCACAAAAGGGGGTGACATCAGATGCAGTTTGTGGGTATTCTTTAACATGGACCTGTGAAAGTATCTATTTTTTCAAAGAAAGCATAGTGTACCCTTGGAATAGATTGTCTGAGTGAATGGTACTTCAATAGCGACTTCCAAAAGGGGAAGAGATAGATGGAAGGGGGCAACCCTTGGAGGTAGGAGGGAGCAGATCCATATCAAATCATTCACTTTTCAAAAGAAAAATGAAAAATATACATGCCCAGAATTATATGACTATTTGATATCATTCTTGGGGACAATTTCCTGTAAAGGTAGTTTATCTGTATTATATAAGATTGCAGTAAATAATAAAAATGATTTAGGTAAAACATATTGGAATTTTATAGATTCTTTAGCTATTAATGAATTTTTAGAAGAAAAAAATAAATATTCAGTATTAAAATCTATTAGCAAAACATCTTCAAGCATACATTGGAAAATCTTTATGTGAAAGTATATTCATAGAATATTTATTACACCTTTTAAGTTGTCAAAATTCAATGGAATAACAACGGGGGATGTACATTGGGAGGATGACAACGTACACAGAAAGTATTTTCAGATGAAGCTCTCTGCATCAAGTACAATTTGCCTTAAGAGCACACAGAGACCATAATCAGTCCAGGGCTGGTTTCTCCCTCTTTCTCCAGATCCCCAGTAAGACTCCCCACTGGCAGAGCTATTGAGTTGAGATATCAGCTGAGTGGCCAAGCCAAGACCTCCAGCACCCTCCCTGTCCAACCAGTGCTTTGTGTTCCAGCCCATGTAGGTGACACATACACTCTTTGACGTTTGATTTATACACACACACACACACACACACACACACACACACACACACACACACACACACACACACACACCTGGGAAAAGACTGGCACAGATTTACTAGTTATGCCCCCTATTGCCCAGACTATATAGTCACTTTTAGGACACATCATTGCATCAATCTAAATCAGCTTGGTTGGCTTGAACTACCCAGCCTAATCCAGTATAACCAACTGATTATGGTCTATAAAATCCTCTATAATCCGGACAATACTCCTGCACTTATAAATATTATCACCCCCTATAACAATCCTAGACAGCTTCGATCCTCTAACAAACTTCTAATTCAGACTAGCAAAATTAATAACACAGCTAGTGATTCTCTCTTTGCAAACTCTGTAAGTAGATCCTGGAACTCTCTTCCAGCTGATATTACCTTACTTTCCACCTTAGGTCAATTTAAAACTAGACTCAAACAACATTTGTCACTTAACTGGCTATGTCAATGTATCAAGCCTGGCTAACTCCATTAGAATGTGTAAAAACCTGTTAACCAGTTTACTGTGTAATTTAATTTAATCCTGACTTGTGCTCAGGATTAACTGTAACCTGTGGAACTTGTTTAACTTGCTTACTTATGTAATCTCTGTAAATAGTCTGTTTGTAATATGTAATGCTGGTATTATGTAATACTGTATCTGCTTACCCTTGGAGCTTTTCTCCCCGGGCTGCCACTGAAAATGGACATGCATCCAGTCGGACTATCCCGGTCAACAAATGTAAAATAAAATAAATAAATAAAAATAAGCTAGTTATCACTGTCACCAGCCAGCTCCTTATCAGCTATTTTAAGGCCCTTAACAAAAGGTGTCCAATCTTACTGTGTAATCTTACTATTAATATAAATATACAAGAGTAAGGCTATTGGGAGTGGCCCATACAGTGTCACCAAATAAATATGCAAGTACTGTCAGAACTTAAATATCTCTACAAAGATCAGCCACAGTGAAAGGTTTAAATATATTTAATAATAAATAACAAAACAACAAGACAATACTAAATATATATTTTCAGTGGCATCAGAGTTCAAAACCACAGGAATATTTAAAACAACATTGCAGGACAACAAAAACATGGTAAACTAGTAGACTGTGAAAACATACTGTGTAGATACCCAGAACAAGAGCTCACGAAACTTCACACTCTTGTCATTGAACATTAAGCGCTTTCACGTAGGAATCTCCCGAGCTTCATCAGAACATTGCAGGACAGTCTCAAATAAATAAAGAAGAATATCTAAACTAAGTTTTCCTATATTCCTGACTATAGCTAAGAGAATTATACTGTTCCCTAGAAACTTACCTCATCAGAGGAAGGCAGATGTGTGGTGATTGGTTCCTGTTGCTGTCAGGTCTAAGGCAGAATACAGAATGCTGTCTCTCTCTCTCTAAGAGACCTGTCACATTAATATCTCAAATATTACTGCTGGGCTAGCTTGAAGAATGGCATCATTTCTTCTCATCTGGCTTCTAGTCCCCAGGCCCAAAACAACCATTGATGGCAGGTGGTAGCATTCAGCACCTACCTGTAAAAATACATAGACAAGGGCTTTTTCTCAGATCTTTGGCAAATGCGGGAAGCCATAAAAATATAAAACACTTCTAAGACAATACCGAAAGTTCCCTAGTACAGATATTGTGTATCCCTGCTGCACTGAAACTGAAAAATATCATATTTATTGTGTAGCCTATAAAGTAATTTAATTTCAGCTATTTTTCTGAAGTTTTGCTGTTAACTGTGTTCCAGTACCCACTGTTAAAATATACATTTAAACAGTTACAATAGTGCATGTACATTTCTGTTCTTTTCCAGTAGGGCACACTGTGGATACATTTCAAGCACTTTGCAAAAACCTTTTCCACACACACACACATCTGTACCAGCAGTTTGATATATACATGACATACAGTTCTAATACATTTGTAACACAAGCATCTTATATGAATCATGTTGATATTCACAAATGACATGTAATTATTTACAAAATTCCAGCTAGCTGTTTTGCCAGTATCTCCCTTTGTCACACTTTTTCTCCTCCTCGAAGACCCAAGCTAGTTGCTTGAGAGGGATGAGCCTATCTGGGAATACATTACGCCATTCCCTATCTTGAGTCCCCAGATGCCTTTGAATTGCTGACCCCAGTACAGTGCTACACTGTCATATCATATGCCTGCAATCCTAGGCTCCACCATATTAACTTGGAATTTTTCTGGCTAGCTTCCTGTAGACATAGATCCCCTCAGATTCCTTCTGCCTTCTACTGCAAATACTTAGCACCAAGGCCTTATTATCATGGTAAGATTTCATGGTGTTAACATGGTACAGTTTGTGCCCCTGCCTCCTACCTAGCAGTTCTACCATGTAGTACACCATCACTGACCTTCCTTATCACATTGAAGGGTCCTACCCAAGCTGTCTGTAGCTTGTTGTGTCTAACAGGAATGAAATCATAACCTGCTGTCCAACAGCATATGCTCTGGCTCAAGCATTCCTGTCATACCAAACACTTTTCTGCCACTCGGCATCTGCCAGGTTCTCCTGGGCCAAGCCCATGAGTTCCCTGAGCCTTGTCCTGAGGTTTAGGACATATGCCACAACAGACTCCTTGTGGAATGCACACTCACCCTTCCACTCATCATGAATAAAATCTAGATGTCCCCTCACCCTATGCTCATACAGCAACTCAAAGGGTGAAAAACCTGTGGAGTCCTGTGGCACCTGTCTGTAAGCAAACAACAGATGGGGCAAATATTTATCCCACTCCCTCTTAAACTGGTCTGCAAATGCCTTTATCATGGTCTTTAGCATAGAGTTTAACCTCTCCACAAGACCATTAGTCTGGGATGGTAGGGGGTGGTGTCTTTAGGTGCTTCACCCCAAAGTGCTTCCACAGACAAGCCAGCAGGTCTGACATGAAACTGGCACATCTGTCAGTCAGTATTTCTTTTGGGAGACCTACCCTACTAAAAATCTCTAAAAGAGTATTTGCCACCTTTTCTGCCTCAATGGAGGACAGAACCACCACCTCAGGGCATCTGGTGGCCTAATCTACTACCACTAGGATATGCATCTTTCCTGTGGAGCTTGTGGTACTCAGAGGCCCCATAATATCCATAACTACCATCTGAAATGGCTTCTCAATCACAGACAAAGGCAACAAAGGAGCTTTGACCTTGTCTCTGGCCTTGTCTACCTTTTGGTACTGCTCACAGTTCCTGCAGTACCCTGTTACATCTCTGGAAATCCCAGGCCAGTATAAGTTTTGCATAATACTTCTCTTTGTATGCTTTATGCCCTTATACTTGCAAAGGGAATATCATGTGCTATGGCTAGAAATGCCAGATGGTAGGGTCTGGGTACTACCAACTGCTGTATTTTCTCATCCTCTAGCTGTCCCTCAGGGATCCACTCTCTATACAGTAACCCTTTGTCCCAGTATAATGATTCCCCTTTTCCTTGAGAATCAGGCACCTTTCTGGCTACCTATATCAAGACCTGTAATGTAGGATCTGAGAGCTGAGCCTGTCTCAACTCTCTCTTTGTAATCCTTCCCAGCTCCCCTTCCACAGGAAGTCTGGTATCCTCTGATAGTGGTGCCTCACTGTCAGCCTGGGTACTACTACTCACCTGTGCCCTTGCAGTCACTCTATCCAAGAGAACATCAGTACCCACCAGCAGCTGTGACTTACCTTCACTCTCACTGCTACAGAGTAGCTCCCTTCCTGAAGTAGCCATCTCACCAGTCCTGGCTTCAAGTTTGCTGTCTGTCTGCATCCCTCTCAGGCTACCAGACCCACATGTCTGTTTTCAATCCTGACTGTGTGTCACTGCATTCACACAAGGTACTGCATTATCAAAATCATTCCCTATCATGACATCTGCAGGGATATCCTCAAAAACACCTACTTGCTTACTTTTCCACCCTCCCAGTTAAGGTGAACCCTATCCAAGGGTATTTGGAATGGGGTCCCTCCTAAAGCTCTGACTGGAGTAGACTGCCTAAGCAAGTAGTCAAGTAGTGCTCTTTACCCATTGCAGGCTTCACAGTGGTTAGGTCAGATGCTGTGTCTCTCTTAAGAGTGGCCTGTTTTCCATATCCTAAGATAGGATATAACCTCTTGTGGTAGTCTGGTACCCTTGTCTCCAGACAACTTACTGTTGGCATTGTGTCATTCCCACTTGCTGGCTCCCCTATCTTTTGTTTCCCAACTTTCCTCTATGGACATCTATATACTACATGGCCCCACTGGTTACATTTAAAACATTTAACCCTTGATCCTGGCCATGTACCTGAACTATTGACTTCCCCTGCTACTGGATGACTCTGTTGAGGCAGTTTAGGCTGCCCACCATGGGTTCCCTTAGACCCATGTGCAGCACTGGATATCCCTTTCCTCTGCAGTGATGCCCTGCTTGATAGGTATAGATCTCCCTTTTTCCCCAACTCATCTGTGGTATTACATTCTCTATCTGCTAACCAGATTCTCATGTCCTCAGGCAAAGTGCTAAGGGCTTGTTCCCTCACCAGAAGGTCTGCCAACCCTTCAAAAGTGGTGACCTGACACCCACTCACCCATCTATGAGAATAAGTGCTTAACTCAGCAATATATTCACAAACAGTTTCATCCGCCTTGCATCTATGCTCACAAAACTTTTTTCTGTAAGCTTCAGGTTTTAACTTAAAACACTATAATAAACAAAGTTTAACTGTATTATAATTTAAGCAATCAGTATCAGAAAATCTAGCAACAGCGGTTACAGCTTTACTATGGAGTAAGGGGGTCAGGAACCATACCCAGAACCTTGGTCAACATTATAATGTTTACATAACATTTCAAACATATGAATAAAACCATCAAAATTGTCACCCTCTGTAAATTGTGGAAGAAATTTACTGACACTGACTGCTTCTGGAGTTTGGTTACTCCTTTCCCCATTACCTCCATGACCCTGGTGAAGAGTCAGTATTTCCTTTTCATGTTGCCTCGGCCTCTCATTTTCTTCAACTTCCAGATGTCTCAGTCTCTCTGCTGATTCTAATTCCATTTGTTTCTGTTTCTCCTTTTCTTCAGTTTCTCATTTTCTTCAGCCTCCAAACACTGCAGTCTCTCTACTGATTCTATTTAAAAATGTTTGGCCTCCACTTCAAGTCTCTTTAACTCCAGATGGATTTTTAAGTCCTCTGAGGAAGGGTTGACCTGTCCATTTTCTGAGAGTTGTACATCCCCAAGGCCAGTCTGATTGTCCTCCTGGCTGCTGGTCTGTGATGCAGCTGTCACTAAAGCAGCAATAATTTCTGCTTTAATCAGGTTGGCATAAACCAATCCTTTTTGCCATGGCACATCTCAGCCAACTGGCTCCTTGTTAGCTTGCCATACTCCTCTGCTAACCTAACATCCTTGACTGCTCCCCCTGACTAACTAAGCTAACAAAATAAATAAATAAAACTATTGTGATATGAAACTCTGAATGTTCACTGTGTGGCTGCTTGAGAGTGCAAACACCTTCTTTAGGGCACCACTGTTTACAGGCTACATGAGTTCAATATCCACACCACTGAAGCACAGTAAGTGGTGTGATTTCACCACTGACAACCAATAAATGTGATGACCCACCACTGGACCAGTAATCAAGGAGCCTCATTCCTCACCACTGCCACCAGTGGAGGACATATATTGGAAGGATGACAAGATACACATACAGTATTTCCAGATGAAGTTCTTTGCATTGAGTGCAAGTTCCTTAAGAGAAAACAGAGACCACAGTCAGTCTGGGGCTGATTTCTCCCTCTTTCTCCAGATCCCCAGTAAGACTCCCACTGGCACAGATATAGAGTTGAGATCTCAGCTGAGTGGCCAAGCCAAGATCTCCAGTACCCTCCCTGTCCAATCAGTGCTTTGTGTGCCTGCCCAAGTAGCTCACACACACACACACACACACACACACACACACACACACACACACACACACACACACACACACACACGCACGCACACCCGGGAAAAGCTGGCACAGGTTTACTAGCTATGCCCCCTTTTGCCCAGACTATAAGATAGTTATCACTGCCACCAGCCAGCTCCTTATCAGCTACTTTAAGGTCCTTAACAAAGGGTGTCCAATCTTACTGTGTAATGTTACTATTAATACAAATGGTAGTTTGATCAAGAGCAAGGCTATTAGGAGTGGCCCATACAGTGTCACCAAATAAATATGCAAGTACTCTCAGAACTTAAATATCTCTACAAATATCAGCCACAATGAAAGGTTAAATATATTTAATAATAAATAATAAAAGAACAAGACAATACTAAATATATATGTATAGTGACGTCAGAGTTCAAAACCTCAGTAAATATTTAAAGCAACTTTCCAGGACAGTCTCAAATAAAAAAGAATATCTAAACTAAGCTTTGCTATATTCCTGACTATATCTAAGAGAAATATACTGTTCCCTAGAAACTTACTTCATCAGAGCAAGGCAGATGTGTGGTGAATGGTTCTTGCTGTTGTCAGGTCCAAGACAGAATACAGAATGCTGTGTCTCTCTAAGAGACCTCTCAGATTAATATCTCATATATTACTGCTGGGCTAGCTTGCAGAATGACATCATTTCTTGTCATCTGCCTTCTAGCCCCAGGTCCAAAACAACCATTGATGGCAGCTGGAAACATTTAGCATCTGCCTGTAAAAATACATCAACAAGGCCTTTTCCTCAGATCTTTAGCAGATCTGGGAAGTGATAAAACAATACAACACATCCAAGACAGTACAAAAAAGTTCCTTAGTACAGACATTGTGTCTCCTTCCTGTATTGAAACTGAAAGATATCATCTGTTATTGCATAACCTATAAAGTAATTTAATTTCATCTATTTTTCTGAAGTTTTGCTGAACTGAAGTTAACTTCCTGTGTTCCAGTTTCCACTGTTAAAATATACATTTAAACAGTTACAATACTGCACACACATTTCTGTTCTTTTATTATAGGGCACACTGGATACATTTCAAGCACACATCTGTACCAGTAGTTTGATATATATTTGACATACAGTTCTAATACATTTGTAAGACAAGCAACTTACATGAAACTTGTTGATATTCACAAGTGACATATAATTATTTACAAAATTCCAATTAACCATGCTGGCAGTATCTCCTTTTGTCACAGACATAATAAAGTATTAAGAGCTGATTTGGTTCATATTTTCTTTGATTGTGAAAAACATATTGAATTTTGGAATGATATAACAGAATTCTTTAAAGCCTGATGAACTGACAAAGGCATATTTAAAAGATACGTAATTCTAATAAATACACCTGTTCCTTCAGTTATACAATGTAATCAGCATATATAATGTTTTGGGGTTTGCTTGCAGGTGCCAGAAAAGCTATAACTAAAAAATGAGAAATCAGATATGGAACCTTCGTTTGATAATTTTCTGAATATGGTCACTGTGTTTTTCAAAAGTGATAAAGATAGACTAAAACTGAAAAATGTGAAAAATCCTTTGAAACTGAATTATTGGAACAAATTAGAGGTGCAGATTCAATAAACCCTACATGGGTCTCTAAAACCATGTGTGCTTCATGGTGCAATGCACAGATGATAGCAGACCATATATTACTCAGTTAGTGGCACTACACACCGGGTAGAGTCGCATAAACATGGTAAACATCATGACATGGTAATTACAGCATAAGCAGCTGAAGTGTATGCTAATCAACCAATCCAAGATGGAGGAGCTATTCAACAAGCTGTAAAGCAACCATGTAGACTCAGTGCTGGTTTTCCCTGTGAATTCTAAAACTTATTGGAATACAGCCATGGAAACGAGGCTACACAGAAAGAATCCTAGGGGCTGCTGTTGCTCTTATTCATGTATATGTGCAGCAGGCCCATGTCTATGCTGCTGCTGCTGCTGCTAATAGACCATGGCCAAGAAGGAGAAGGGTTTTTAGACCCCATTTAACTTTTCATAATCTGCATGTGGTGGAAATTATAGAGTGCTATAGTGGTGGAAATTATAGAGCGCTCCAGGGTGGATAGAGATACAACAGGAACTCTGCAACCTCTGTTGTCCTCAACTGACAGCACGGGCAACCTGAGGGGAACCAATACCAGTGGAGACTAAGGTATGTGTAGCACTTTGAATTTTTAATTACAAGAGCCTTCCAGACACCAACAGGGGACATGCTGGATGTGCACAGGCATCAGCATTCAGGATCCTCCATCAATTCCTGACTGCTATGCTGCAACATGCCAGTGAGTATATATATTTTTCCTGTATACCTGAGGATAAAGCCAGAACTTTGCAGGAGTTCTACCCTGTAGCACACTACCCTGAAGTCCTGGGTGCCATAGACTGTATGCATATAGAAATCAAAGCACCACCTGTGGAACAGGGAAGAGTGTATATAAATAGAAAGGGCTACCACTCCATTAACTGCCAGATCATGTGTAATGCTAAGGGAATCATCCTGAATGTGTGTGCTGGCTAACCAGGCAAAGTGTTAAACCTGTAATACAAAAATAAATGTCTAAGAATAGTAGTGGATGAAATATCCTTGCATATTTTACTTGGTAATGTAAGTAAGTATAAGGGGGGTGTTTTTACAGCAATTACATTAAGATGTGTCAGCACTAACTTATGTGAATATGTGTCCTCTATCATGTAATAGGCCTTATGTCTAAAATGTACAGATTTTCACAGAATGTCCATATTTTGACCTCATATGTTTGTAATGGCAAATCATTAAAGACTGAAGTTAGAAAATAATGACACACATTTCAATTTCAGACTTCATATCCCACAGAACGAACATAAAAATAGTAATGCAAAACCTGTTATTCCATCAGCTGTCTAAGTTTGTAAGACCACAATTGTTTAAAAACTCTCCCCATTGTAGGGTCTTTGTCACACTTTTATTTATGGCTTGGTCCAGTTTGTTGGTCTAAGAGTTTGGGAGGGATGTACACATTATACAAAAACCTGTAAGAAAGCAGTACAATTTGCAAAACAGGATCACAAAAACACATATAATAAACATTAAGTCAGCTATGCACCCTGAGCATCACATGAAGGATTTATTTATCCCTGAATCCAAAAGATAGAAAACAAGGATATGGCACAGTTATCATCATTTACACAGGGTACTGTATGTGTGTGTGTGTGTGTGTGGGGGGGGGCAGGAGGCTTAGGCTGACACAAAATTTAATGAGTGCATGTCAGTAAGAAAGAGAAGCAGGCAGACATTTGGATAATGATTGACAGAATGAGCTTTAAGCCTCATGACTGACCCAGGTAACTGTTTTGTGTGTGTGTGTGTGTGTGTGTGTGTGTGTGTGTGTGTGTGTGTGTGTGTGTGTGTGTGTGTGTGTGTGTCTGTAGGGGAACTCCAGGTGAAATTGGCATGTAAGTGTCTGCAAGAACACAGCCAAGCACTGTGCTAGCTCAATGTCCTGGTATGTCTGACAGGTGTAAGCCATGCATGGTAGAGGTGACAGTTCATTGTTGTCATCCGCACCCCCAAGAACTGGTTCTGCCAGGAGTTGCACTAGTACGTCCATGCCCATGGTCAGATTCACAGCTGTTACCTGAACGTGACTGTTGTCTGTTAGATGAGCTCTCCTCATGAGTACGCTCAGCACCATGACCCCATGGCCTGCCACGTCTGGGTGTGGACACCTCAACCACTGACAGAGCAGTGGAAGTAGTGCCACTATGGGATCCTGATCGGGCATAGCCACATTGCCAAACATTAGATGATGTGGCTGATCCACACCCATGTGGATGTCATCCCCCTCCCAGCAGTTCCATCAGAAACATTAGCTGTTCCAATGTGTCACTCATCCAATCCATTGAATCAGCAACACAGTGGAGGCAGTCATGCATGTTAGCCTATGCCACATGTACAAACCCTAAACATCTCGGAGGCCCTATTGGAATGTGCCTGCTCCTCCATGACAGCCCTAAACATACATCAAGCAGCACAGAAAGATACACCTGGGTCAGGTGGAGTACGGACAGCAGGCCTCGTCCGAACAACTTAACAACCCCCCCCCCCTGCTTTGCACCTCACCCACACTTTGGCTATGGCCAAAGTCAACAGGCACTGAAGCCACAGCAACCATGCTACCTTGATCAAGTGTCTCCCCCTCCACCTGTCCAATGTCTGAGGGTTCACTTGAATGGGTTTGCATAGGCCTACTGCCTTTGTCCGATGGAATTACAGGGGATGGCTGAATGTCAACCTCATTGTCAGATTCAACCTCTGCACTCCCTGGCTGTGCCTTTGTTTTGCCACCATCATCATCAGAGTCTCCTGATATTCTGACACCAGGTGGTAAAAAGTCCTATTTATAACATGGGAAAATACCACATTTATTCATAACTACTTCACACTCATTTCATTTCAAATCTTTATACAACAATCTTCTTCTTAAGCTCTGACAGTTCCTATATGTGAAATTTGGTCTATCCCAAGTAGTGGTTTTAATTCTGGCATACCTTCCAATATTCCCCAGTTCCTAGAAATAATTTTTCTTAAGTCATTTGTTGACCTACTGTATGTTGTAATATATCTTAGGCTGTTACCTTGCTATTGTCAGTTGCAATCACTATCTTGGTTGTCTTTGTAACCTCTCTCCTGACTACTTCTACAGTTTTATTCTTTTGTTCCCTACATTTTTCTTCATCAGTATTCAGCTCTGACATTGGGTGGTTAAGAGTCCTACACTTCCACTGTCAGGATCACCTGTGATAATAAACAGAAAACACAGGAAAGAAATTAATACCTACACTACTACAGTTCAGTATATGCTAACAAACTAACACTGGTACCACTATCACAGATGGTACAGCAATACACACACTGTCCTGACACTCTCCTTACACATACGGATAAATGAATATTTCTGTGAAATGTTCCTCGGTACTGAAATTAAAATGTTTGGCTTACCACATGCAGATGACACCACACTTGCTAGGGAGGATGGTCCTGGAAGAAGTTAAGCAAAATGTAAGGACACCATCATCACAATAACAATAACACAGGCAGAAAATGTTTGCCTTTATACGTCCAGTAACAATGCATTTAACTGAAACTTGAATGACACGCCCACCACAAGCCTATGTGTAATGAACCAGAATATGTTGTTAACTGTATCAGTCTATAACTAGTTCCCCCAAAAGAAAGAAATCATTAAACCAACATAACTACTGCTTTCAATATTTTAATATACAGGAAATATTTAAAAATTGACATAGGTAAGCCCACCTTGAAGCTCCTCCTAGTTCATACCTGTCTTCCCTGAAATAGCAGAACCAACATCAATCATATAATATTGTGCACTTTCCACCGAGCTCTCTGGATCCCTGACAGTGGACAGGACCTCTTCATTTGGTGTCAGTGGGGGCTCTGTAGCAGGCCCCCTGTGGTAGCCAGCTGTCAGCAGGCCACTGCAGCTGCTGTTCTCTCAGCCAATGAAATCATGTCAGTGGCCCTATGACACTCCTGATCATATGTCCTTTTGCATCCCCCAACAGCATTCACATCATTCACTATCTAGTTCCAGATATGTATTCTTACAGTCATATCCCCATGCCCAGAAAGGCACAATGTTGCCGAAATGCTTGGACAATCATGTTGTTTTCTGAGTCACTAAAGGGGGCTTTGCAGTGATTTGGATGCTTAGTTGCCTTAGTCCTAGGTGACATGAAACACATAAGAAGAATACTAAATATAGATATCACATAAATAAAAGTCCTACTTAGATATAACACATATCATTAGTTTTTCAATATTACCCACAGGAGAAACCAAAAACTTTCAGTTAATCAAATATAAAAAAAGGTGATGTGGTTGTAACATATCACAGTCGCACACAAACCAATGTTTGATCCAAAACAAGGAGTAACAATAGCAAAGCAAACCTGTGTAAAAACATTTTGATTGTGCCAACGGCTCCCCATGCCCAAAACAACAGGCAAATGACATTTTTCTACCAAAAGGGATAAAACATCAGTGAATTGTTATAAGTGCTATCAAACAAGGTGCCCCAAAATCACGTGTACACATTTACCACACAACAGTCATTTTTATGCAATTGCCAGACACCTCTACGTGTGGCCAGCACTTGCCTAGAGGTGTCTATAGGCCATCCTAGAAGGCTAACACTCCTGTCTCATTGACAATACATGACATTTACATTTCGCTGAAATAACAACAGAAAAGTGTAAAGAGAAACAGTTGTAACATTAATACGTGTTTTGAAAGTTAATAAGGCTGTGCATCTGAGAAAGTAAAATGCCCTGACAAAAGTACCTATGCCATTAGATAAAAGTAGCATTTGCTAATGTATATATATATATATATATATATATATATATATATATATATATATATATATAAAGAACTACTCCAGCATTCAATGCAAAGTCAGTACATAAAAACCGCTGTAGATATCCAGCTTGTATGCAATAGATCCAGCCAATGTTCGTACAATAACACATAATTACAGACCAAAGTGGAATAACCACCAATAAAGTTTAATAACTAGAAACGCAGAAAGTCATATACAAACCAGTTTCACCACATGGTGTCATCAGTGTGAGACAAGAAAATATGACTTTTTCTCCATATAAAGTATATAATTAAAGATACAGTACAAATCCTATCCATTAACAAACCATCCTATTCTGTGTGTATCATAAAACATACCAAAAGTAGATAATAAAACATAATAACCCATATACAATCTATGAAAATCCCTATCTAATAATTACACATGCATAAATATTAATAGAATTACAAAAAAGGCCATAAACTATTGAATAATATGTTAACATGACTATGCTTATTACCAAAAATCATTAAGTCCAGGCTTAAATAATGCTCCCAAATTAATGATCCACATACATTCCTTACATGACAAAATATTATGTTTCTGTAAACTAGTCAATCTTTCACCCATTACCAAATCAATACCCCAAAAAATAAAATGTGCAGTATTATGTTGTAGAATATGTTTATACAAGGCACTACATGAGCGTTTACAATTAATATAACTCATATGAAGTACAATCCTTTGTTTAAACTTTCTCGATGTTTGTCCTACATAAAATGATCCACATTGGCAAACAGCCAAGTATACTACCCATTCACTAGAACAAGTAATTAGATGACAAATACTATATACCATAGAGGTATTAATAGAGGTAAATGATTTAGTCCTGGACACACATTTGCAATAAGAACAATGTCCACAAAAAGTACTACCTGTCAACGTTCTAATAGATGGCTGTGATGGGACCCTAAAACCACTTTTAAAACTGGACAGATGTTCGCCCACAGTTATTCCTCTACAAAAACTAAAATGACAATTTTTATCTAAACACTGGCTGAAAAAGGAGTGTATTTTCAAAATATGCTAGTGCTTCTGAATAACCAATTTATTCTTAAAGGTATTAGTACCTAGATGGTAGTAAATCTAAGTAGATTAGAAATGTTATTAATACCCTTCAACCATTCATCTGTCTCCTTTTGTTGAAATATTGTCATCCTAGGGCATTCAACTGCTGTTCGATAGGCAGATTCAACTGTTTTATAAGTATAGCCTCTATGTAAAAATCTAGTCTTTCGATTGTCAGCCTCTAATCAAAAATTATGATCCAAATTACATATACGTCTGATTCTACAAAATTGAGACTTATGAATGTTCTCTATAATGTGTCGAGGGTGACAACTATTTGCATACAACAAAGAATTTTTTGAAAAAGGTTTATGGTACAAATTATTAATAATAGTCCCATCAGCAGCCTTACTAACATTGACATCTACAAATTCAACATTAAATTGGTCAATTTTGTCACTGAAACATAAACCAAAATCATTGGAATTTAGAAAATCAACAAATTGTTTCCAAACTACAACAGAACCATTCCAAACAGCCAAACAATCGTCCAGATATCATCTCCACATAATCAAAAACTTATGATATTTGTTTAAATCACCATAAATCAGTTGTAATTCCAGATATCCCATAAAAAGGTCAGCATAGATGGGAGCAAATGTTGATTTTTGCATAGAGACTATACTTATAAAACAGTTGAATCTGCCTATTGAACAGCAGTTGAATGCCCTAGGATGATATTATTTCAACAAAAGGAGGCAAATGAAAGTTTGAAGGGTGTTAATAACATTTCTAATCTACCTTGATTTACTACCATCTATGGTACTAATACCTTTAAGGTGAAATCGGTTATTCAAAAGCACTGGTACATTTTGAAAAGAGACTCCTTTTTCAGCCAGTGTTTGGATAATAATTGTCATTTTAGTTTTCGTAGAGGAAAAGCTGTGGGCGAACATTTGTCCAGTTTTAAAAAAGGTTTTAGGGTCCCATCACAGGCATCTATTAGAACATTGACAGGTAGTACTTGTTCTTATTGCAAATTGTGTCCAGGACAAAATCATTTACCTCTGTTAATACCTCTAGGATATATGGTATCTGTCATTTAATTACTTGTTCTAGTGAATGGATAGTATACTTGGCTGTTAGCCAATGTGGATAATTTTATGTGGGACAAACATCGAGAAAGTTTAAACAAAGGATTGCACTTCATATGAGTGATATTAATTGTAAATGCTCATGTAGTGCCTTGTATAAACATGCTCTGCAACATAATACTGCACATTTTATTTTTTGGGTATTGATTTAGTAATGGGTGAAGGATTGACTAATTTACAGAAACATATTTTGTCACATAAGGAACATATGTGGATCATTAATTTGGGAGCATTATTTAAGCCTGGACTTAATGATTGTTGGTAATAAGAATAGTCATGTTAACACATTATTCAATAGTCCTGCTCCTTTAAATGACAAAGAGAATGAAGTACGTGAATTACCATTAACTGATGGTGAGACTGACGTCAGAAAAAATTATGCTGTGTGCCCGAAAACGAGAACCAACAAGGCGCCGAGTGGTATGGACATGAGCAAAAGAGCGTCGCAAAGGGAAATAACATCTTTTCCCCTTTTCACCTGAAACAACCAGAGAAGGTTGTTTTACAGATACAACAGAAGGATTCTTATTCATTGCTACAGCAGCAGCAACAGAATGCATCTGGGAAGAGAAAAAACAGCAGTCCACTGGTACACAGCAAATTAAGCAGACGATAAGGAAATTTGCTAAAGGTACTCTGAATTTGTCAACAATTGAGCTAACGGATGCTCAACTTTCACTTTTGAGTAAAGGTCTTAAATTTATCCTCAATATGAGGGATAGTATAGTTCAAGCAATACTGGATTTAAAAATGTTTTTACGTAGTGTTAGTCTTAAATTAATATTTAAAAATGATGAGTCCCATGCACCAATATGCAAGAGACTGAGTGTATTTATGCCTATACTATGCCCTGTACTAATCGCTTTCTCTAATATAGTTGAACGTGAGTTACATTCATACTATAAAGGAAATGTAGCCAATAAAAAATATATATAATATAACTTATTTAGAATATCTAGCTCTGAAAGAACTGCAAACTGATGATAAAATAATAATTAAACAAGCGGATAAAGGGGGAGCAGTTATTGTCATGGAAAAGGACTTTTACCTTAAGAAGTTTAATGAAATGTTGAATGATGTTTATACTTTCAAAAAAATTACATATATGGAAGTACAGAAAGTAATTGCTGAGGTAAACATGGCAATTTACGAGCTACAATTAGTAAATGATTTGAGCTTAGAATTGTTTAATTATTTGAGTGTTCCCTGTCCAAGAATACCTCAAATTTATGGTATTCCAAAAATACATAAAGATGTTATTAATCCACCCCTAAGACCTACTGTCTCTGGTGGTGGATGGATAACAGAACCTATTTCGAAATATCTTCAGAATGTGTTGGGGCAATATATTTGCATCTGTAGTACTGTATTAAAAGATACAAGTGATTTTTTGAATAGTCTTTATGTATGGCAGTTAGATTATGACGTAGATGAATACATTATGGTCACTTTAGATATTACTTCACTGTTTACAGTTATACCTAATGTTTATGGAATTAATGCAATACGGAATTTTTTAAACAGTGAAGTCAGAATGTATGGAAGGGAAATTGAAACTATATGTGCCCTTTTGGAAGTGGTCCTAACGCACAATGTTTTCATTTTTGATGGGAATTTGTTCTTGCAGCTCACAGGTGTTGCAATGGGAACACCAGTTGCAAACACCTACGCTAATTTGGTGTTATATGAAAGGGAGAAAAAAGTGATATTAAATAAAAACAATCATCTTAATGAAAAAGTGGTATTTTATAAAAGGTTTGTGGATGATTGTTTTTTATTATGGAAAGGCTCCCGTACAGAGTTAGAAAGTTATATACAATATTTAAATAAGTTAACTGATTTTTTAAAATTTAAAATGGAGTCGTCTTATGAAAGTATAAATTTTTTAGATGTAACCCTGTTCAAGAATAATAACAAATTTGAGTCAAAAGTGTATAGAAAGGAAGTAGATGCGTTGAGGTATATAAGTAAAGACAGCATGCATGCCCCCCAAATATTTAGAGGAGTTTTGAAAGCACAGTTTACTAGATTAAGTAGGCTTAATACAGATGAAAGTATATTTAGGGAACAGGTTAAAATTATGGCTCAAGAGTTTGAGAATAGTGGCTATTCGAAACAACTGATTAATAAAGCGGTTGAGGAAGTGAAAAGGGAGAGGCAGACTAAATTTAAACCAGTCTTGCAGGGAGGTATGACAATGCATGGAGATGGCCCACATGAAGATGTGAAGATAGTTAGATATTTAACAACTTATAACTTAAATACGCGTGGAGTGAGCACTATAATAGAGAAGAACTGTCCCATTTTATTAGCTATGCCTGAAGTTAGATCTATAGTGGGGGACAAACCTAGTTTTGGATTTAGAAGTGCCGAAACATTAAAACAAAAATTATGTTATAAAGATTTCCGAGAGAAAATTAAGACCAAAGACAGGTTAATAGGCACAAGGAATGTTACAACCGTTCTTGTTGTAATGACCTATATGAAGGAGAGAATATCTTTAAGCACCCCACTAATGATGAAGTATTCACATTGATAACAATGACCACTTGAAATGAGGAAAGAGTAGTCTATCTGGCTACATGCACATTATGTGCATCTTTCTACGTGGGCAAAACTATTAGAAAATTAAAAGAGAGAATAACTGAGCATAAATCGGAGATTAGGAGGAAAGTATTGACAAATGCTTTGTGTAAACACGTTATAGATAAAGGCGAAAAGCATGTTTTTCGATTTAGGGTATTGGCTACAATAGATATTAGTTTAAGGAAGGGGGATATTAATAATTGTTTAGAATTAAAAGAATTAGAATGGATTATTAGACTTCAGGCAGATGTGTTCCCTGGTCTAAACAATGCCGTCAGCCTAAAGACCCTATTAGTAAAGAGGCAAAGGGAAAGATTATGAAATACATATAATGCATAAAGTATATGTTTATGTAATAATTATGAAATGTTGTGTAAAAGTGTACAATGGTACTTACATGTATGTGTGTATATGATGGTGGTTAGCTTTCATATATGTTTTTTTATATATGCTTTATATATGTTTTTTATGTTTATATGTGTATTTATATATTATAATACACTATAACCACATGCAATATAATTGTAAGATATTTTAGTATGGTATTTAAATACTGACTTATTGATTAAGTATTATATTTTGTAATATTATAGTTACATAGAATTTTAGTATGATTTTAAATTATGTATTGTCTTTTTAAGATTTGGCTGATTATTAAGTGGTGGGATGGGCTGAAGCATGTGACTATATGATCTCTCCTATTTAAATGTTGTAGTAATGTTATTGCTTTGTACTGATGAAGGGTGTAGACCCGAAAGCTTTATGAAATAAATTATTTTGGTGTGTTATCGTTGGTAATAAGAATAGCCATGTTAACATATTACTCAATAGTTTAGGGCCTTTTTTGTAATTCAATTAATATTTATGTATGTGTAATTATTAGATAGGGATTTTCATAGACTGTATATGAGTTATTATTTTTTGTTATCTACTTTTGGTATGTTTTATGATACACACACCCCGGGATCCATGAAGCTCGGTGCAAGACCGGCGTAAGGCCTGCGCCAGCCGTGCGGCGTATATATGGTGTAGTAGCGCCATATGCATATTAATGAAGGTGCGCTGCCACCACATCCACGTGCATAGGACACGTGCGCGAGTGCATGGGGCATTACTAAGCTGCGCCCGGAGGCATGTCAATATCGGCTGTCGATGAGCAACCTAAACTGCTGAATATTATAGTCTGCCTGCAATAGTAATCGCACCTATCAGTGTCCGTGGATAATGAAACGTATGCAAAGCATGCAAGACGGTTCCCGGCCACACAAAATTGAGAACCAAACAGAAATGCACGCAACACAATATGAGTTTCCGTCCATGGAACAAATGATATTTAAAATCGTGTGTCCGTAATGTACTGCACTGTAAGTAGTTATACCCAGTGGAAGTGAAGCGCATCATGTCAGTGCGCCGCCAATACACACATCTAGCCCCATGGGCAGGGTCACCAGCAGTCCCACAGTGGTAGTGATAGTACACAGCTGGGCAGTTGTAGCCATATAACAACCGTAAAGAAACCTGACAGTCCATATTGTATACCAAACTCACACAAACATATGAATATTAAAATGTGCTATACACATGAACAGGAATGTAACCGGCACATACACATAGGATGGTATATGCGGAACCGGGACATCCAAATGCAGAACCCATGCATGCAAATGCAATACGCAACATCCCCTGTATAGCATATAACCCGCACCCATGTCCGAATGTCCACCAAATCCAGCTACCAGCCTTGCGCAGCCGTACACCTACACATAGCGAGTATTACCCATATGTAGTAGGAAGTATCGTCCTAGGCAGTGTCAGGATTGCAAATATGTATCCCAAATTTGTAAACATCCCATCACAGTTACGTAAATCCAAATGCCCGCACGTTCATGTTTTGGCAAAATGTGTGTACATCCCGCGTGGGATAAGTAACCTGTTGAAACATCAGAGTTGTTTACACGCCACGGTGTCTAGTACTGTACACATCTGGACAAAACATGTATGTGTAGTCATGGTACTGCTCAGTTTCTAGACAAACATGCAAAACATACTACGCAGGATGGAACACCTGTCCACCATGCAGGTCTCCCCACTAGTGTTGCCACCTGTTCAGATGTCCAAGGTGGGACATGTTTTTGCAGAAATGTGAGAATTTGCAGGATAAAACATACCCCCGGCCAGTGCAAAGGACAGAATTACACTTGTTTGCCAAAATAAAAGCTTATTTCATAGCATTTGAATTGCTTATGCTATTTCAAATAATAGTTATGTGTTTCAGATACAAAATACCTGTATCATGCAACTATTAAAGAAAATAAGAAATATATTTTTGTCTTAAAATCACAGGACATTTACCATGTCTTAGGTTTCATCACAGGACACAACTGTCCAAAGTGGGACTTCCCCTCGCAAAGAGGAACAGGTGGTAACCCTACTCCCCACTGAATTATCAACAGTATATATTCAACTCAATCACATACCGACACCACCTTTCAACCTATTACAGCAACAAAATCTGGACAAGGCCTAAAATGATGGGTGGACAAATAGGGACAGATGTAAATACTGCTCTCACAAACTTCGAAAGTTCACAGAATAATAGTATGTACATTAGCATGAAATGTTGTGAAGGATGTGGGGTAGTCCCTGAGTATTACAGAGGTCCGTACATTTTTACAGTAACAAACCTTCACATTTGTTTACTGTACTACTGCATACCTGTAGTTAATTCACAGTTAATTCATGTCCAAAATAATAATCCTCATATGAATGAATACAGGAAATAGTCAAATGTGAATGGGAACACCACTCACCATGGATTATGTATTGTAACCACCCCCACCCATATTATGTATTGCCAACATTATAAGCTGCTGACAGGTACCCAAACACCTGTGTCTGTAAACACAGGTACAATAATGTGAATGGGAACACCACTCACCGTGGATTATGTATTGTAACCACCCCCACCCTTATTATGTATTGCCAACATTATAAGCTGCTGACAGGTGCCCAAACACCTCTGTCTGTAAACACAGGTAAAATGTTTAAAATGGACAAACTCTGTCCATGTGCTTTGTCTGACATTTGAACATGGTCAGGGCAGTTCCGTTCACCAGGCGGACAAGCCTAAACCCAGATCACCACATGAACACCCTGACAATTAAAGACTTGTATGTGTCAGGACTATAAGCCTTGGGGTTCTGAATATCCCTGCAGTGATTAAATATGCAGCTTGGGTCCAGAGCAGTAGGGAATAGGGAATGTGTAATATGTAGTACCACATTTTTCCCAGCAGGAGAATGGATGCCTGTGTCGTAAGTGAAGCGGTGAGGCATATGTTAATGTAGCTATGTACTATGGGTATGCATATAAATGAGTCAGAACACCAAAAGTATAGTGGTTACAGCATCCGGCCAACGTGAATGCAGTCCCGGTTCAACTACGACTACAGCACATATAATGTTAAAGTGTAATGAATGCGTCTGTGCTGTACAGACATTTAAATATGTAAAGGTGAACGTGTGTTTGATATGTCCGTTAACCGGATTACAGATATTTTACTGGTACTGTCACAAGTAATAAAGCCCACGTAAGCACAAAGACTTAGTAAACATATGTAACCCACAATAAAGATATGCATGTGCGCCTGTGCGTAACCCACAATAAGGAAATTCAAGTGCGCCTGTGTAATCCGCTCACAGCATAGCAAATGAATGCTGGTTTCTACACGTAATGTCTATATATGGATATATACATTTGTGTATAGATATATATCCACAGACTTAAACTAAATAAATATATGAAATAAAGAATGTACAGACATATATATATATATATATATATATATATATATATACATACACAAATACATATATATATATATATATATATATATATATATATATATATACACAAATACATGCAACATTAATTGATATATACATAACAAACATATAAACAAATGTCCTCGTAGATATAACACATGTACATAAATAGGTTACATCATAGCTAGTATGGATAGACATACAGACATGCAAGCAAGTAAGGTAAATACACTGCTGCTCTCAAAACTACTGCCCGGAAAGTATCAGTGTGCCAGATCTGCAAGTCCTACTCTTTAAACATGGATATAGGTGTCCTTTGCAGGACCCCAAAAATTGTGAATCTATAAACGCACTGTCCTGTAATGATTGCTGCAAAGAAGTGTCATCCGCAACTACAATATAGCTGTACATGCAACAGTAGCTTGTGCAAGTGTAATAACACATGGGTTGACAGAATGTATGACATATGTCCCGATATGCGGAGAGTGGATAGTGCTTAGAAGTGTCTTCTTACTTTATTATCGCTCACATTAAATATGTGTTATGACTACTGTGGAGGGGTGTCAGGTCTGGGAATCATGGGTATGCAATAATGGGCCTAGGTGCCTAGGTGTTGGTTGGCACAGATTTATGAGGTCCACCCCATGGGAGTGATTAATGATCCTATGTGGGTATAGCAGACGCCTATATCTTCCAAAAATGAAGAACCCATCTACTGGATATTGTGTAAACTATTGGGGGAAGACTTATATTAGTGTCTTGTAAGCGATTATCATGGACGTACATGCGTACGATTAAGATGGTAACCATACCTCTCAACCCTTCAGAATAAGACATCTGGACAAAGGCATTTTAAAATAAGTACAAATAGGGAATATTTCAAATATTCCTCTTACAAAGTCAGAATATTGATAGAATAATGGATCATTCATTAGTATGAATGTTTTGAGGGTTATTAATTATAAACTACTAATGTCTGTCATTATTGTCTAACCCCACAGTCCCTAATGACTTGCCACTAAATTACCAGAAAGGCACAATATTATTAAAAAAGGAACAAAATTATAAGTCTAAGTTCGGGACATTTACCCAAAATGTGTACAGTTGAGAGGTATGAAGGTAACCCTGACCTAAATAAATGTACAGAACTAGTGAGATTAGGTGGAGAGGTGTGAAGAAAGACGTGATGACAAATGACAAAACATGTATAAGTCAAAAGCATGTACCTCGATAAATTTGATGAATACTTATGCCCTGTGATAGTCAATGTGGAAGGTTAATAGAAACAACATAAATGTGTCCCTCAGGGTGCTATGCAGTGTCCCCGATACAGTGTTCAGTCTCCCACACTCGCATGTGAGTTCTGCCACTGACGGAAAGCACAAATACCGGCGAACACATAAGGTAGATGATAGCAGAATATGTTTTGATTAGCACCTGTTGGCTTTTGTGAGGAACACAACACTCTGGGGGGGTGTGTCCTACAAAAGGAATGTAATGGCATCTGGCCTGTGATTTCTTCATATATTGTGTGTAGTGGTGTAATAAAATGACATATCTTGTATCAGAAACAGATACATGTTATAGGAAACAGTATTATCGACTATACTACTACAAGACAAATCTGAAGGTATGAAAAGCGCTGAAGTAGTCAGTTTAGTATTGACCGCAGGTATGTGTTGACTTGTCAAATGTCACAGCTGTACATAGTTCCTATAGGGCTGTCACCTCTACAAATGATGAAAGTGGGAGCTGCTCTGTAGAAATGACAGACGTAGCAGGTCAAAACATACCTACAGCCATGCTTACTCCACAAATAGACATATTAGCACACAGCAAAGCTTAGGCCAGGATTCACGAAGCCTTGGTCGGTGTGTACGAGTAGAGTAAGAGTACAGCAAGGCAAGATGTCTGCCGAGCTATTCAGCAATATCCTGTAGGGGTGTGTAACACAGCCCCTAAAATGAACGTTGCACGGACAATGTTAGGATATGCAAATTACCCCATTTGTAGGTGAAAGCTATGCAAATGATGTAAAATATGCGATACATGAAACAGTAAGCTGTCCGTGCAAGAGTAGAGTTATGTGCAGAAATGTACACGGATGTTAACCGAGTAACGTTCTGCAAGTAGCTAAACGGAGCAATGTCATCTGCAAATAAAGGATGGATTTAGTTGAAGAAGCATGCCAATGGCCAAATATAAGGCCAGTGGCATGTTTTTCCATTGGAAATTAATAAAATTCTAGTTGCCCTCCCCCGATCTCCAGTGTTTAAGCGTAGCGCAGCGGCGCGAATACGCGCTGTGCATACAAAACAAGACAAATATGTAAAATATACATACAAATTGTAATGTCAGTTAAAAGTTAGTTCGTCATGCAGGTGAATGGCAAGCTGAAGACAACATAGCTACTGAGTAGTGGTTGCTATGTGTGGAAGCGCACTCTCAGAGATGTAACCAAGCATTAGTAGGCAATCCTATGCAATTGAGGCTGAGGATAGTGAAGCACAATTTGTCATGCCATATGGGCCAAGCCTCTACAGTGTAAGAGTAGGTTAAGGGGACTATCAGCATAGAAGATAGGTGACATCATGAGTGTGTATGTATAAAACACTGTAATCTTATTGGAGCAGTGTGTCACATGTTTGCTGTCAGTGACTCATCAGTGGAAGAGGCGTGTTATGATTTATCCTAGGTAAAGTCAGGAAACTGACGGTGTATGCCATGGATATCACTGAAGTTTCTTGCAAACCTGCTGAAGTGTGCTTGCACCCGTGCAAGCCTGTAAGCCCGAGTAAGCATGTGTGCATGTGTGTCTGCCCGTGTGCGCGAGTTGAAGAACGAGTAAGCTACTGTAAGATTGTTGAAGCCCGTGTAATGTTGTGCAAGCCAGTGTAAGTGTTTGTACGCATGTATAAGCCTGTGTGCGTGCATGGAAGCGGATGTGCACTTCACTGTGCTCCTATGAGCGGCGCCGCTCACTGTGGATGCAAACAGTGAAAAGGAAGGTAAACAAATAGCAGTAAGTTAACCAAGGAGAACTACCACAGCTAGCAGGTGAAAACAATCAGACTGAGTATATTACACAGCCAGTACAGTAGGCCAGCACAGCACAGCACGTACAACTCTACAAACAGCATTCCACCATGTTTTTCTCAGACACACTGCAACACTGTAGTATACTAAGAGAAGTGAAAACTGTAAAAGCTTAACTGAGACAACATAATGTTAGGGGCTGCCATTGCTATTATACGTCAACATATGCAACATGTGGAGGGTTATACCAATGTGAATGCTGCTCAGCATCACACAGTGAGTAGATGGAGAAGAGTGTGCAGGCACAGGGTAACCTACCAGGGGCTACATGAGCTGGAGATAGTAGAGCGCTATAGAGTGGACAGAGACCTCCTGCAGAAGATTGTGGAGCTGTGCAGGCCATGTCTCACACACAGAACCAACAGAGTGAAACCTATCCCAGTGGAAACCAAGGTATGTGTTTCCCTAAGGATACCAGCAACAGGTACCTTCCAGAGATCAACTGGTGATATGATGTGGATTTTACAAACATCAGCATCCAGGGTACTGCACCAGTTCATGAATGCCATGTCAGCACATGTCAATGATGATGTATATGTCCCCAATTCCCATGAGATATTGGGCAGCAATATGTGTCTTTTCCACACAATAGTGGAATACCCTAAGTACTGTGTGCAACACACTGTACGCACATATGCATCAAAGCACCAGCCAGGGAGTGTGGTAGGGCCTACATCATCCACAAGGGCTTCCCCTCCATGAAGTGGCGGTTTGTGTGTGATGGCCAGCCATAATAATGAATGTGTGTGCTGGATGCCCTGGAAGCTGCAATGCTTCCGATATGTGGCATCTGACGCAGCTGTACACAACATTTGGCAATGGGGACAACCCTCATGGTCACCTAGTGGGGGATGCTAGATGTGCAGTTCAACTGTGGCTGATGACACACATCAGAAATGCACACACACATGAACAGGAATGCCATAATGAGGCACACGCACAAACAGAAACTTTACTCTAGCATGTGTTTGTGTCGCTCAAGTCACAGTTCTGGTGCCTGGACACATCTGGTGGAGCATTAAAGCACTTGTCAACTACATGTACCAGAATTGTCTGTGGCCTAGGTCATCTGTGTCACACACACACACACACACACACACACACACACACACACACACACACACACACACACACACATGACAGTTTATATACATAGTGTGAGTGACTGTTCATGTATGTGTATTACTGCAGAACAGTTCAAACACAGCAAAGTATGTCAATAATGGACATTCATCATAGTTGTACAACCACCTTGGAGGATATGCATGCAGAACTCTCATTGCTTATGTGATACAGTGATGTACTTCAAAATACCATTGTAAATGCAAATATCAAATGACAAATGACATAGCACTTATCTATATGTACACATTGTTACCCATTATACATATTGGGGTGTAATACCTATGTGTTACTGTTGGTAAAGTATGTGTAGTAAATGTGGATAACTAACTCTTTTTAGCCTTATAGGTTTACAGTATGGGTTGGATAACACGTATCTGTCTGTATGATACCCTTGTGTAGAATAACTGTGTCATGTGCAGAATGCATTCTAGGCCACAGTATGAATTCCCAGATGTGGACAGGAATATCCCTGTTGTCTTTTCTTGTAACTAACATGGCTATATGTCAAACAGTAATGGTCCCAGCAATGTGTGGCAGTCAATACCAGTGCGTACTGGTATAGTATAGTACATGTAGGATCCACATGCTACTGTGTGTCCTACATGTGTGGGTCAGTTGTGAAGATATCATATAACAATTGGTTATTCAGACTGTTGACGTCGTGTCTACTACCATAATGCAAAACAATCACAGATAGTAACAGTATCACCCACAGCACCATGTAAAACCATAGCAATCACACATGTGTAGACAAGTACAACAATATGTGTAGTATAATGCATACTGGCCACCAATAGAAACTATGAAGTGTTAACAGTGTGTAATACAGAGCATGTCACCATTCCAATGTGTCCACTATACATGTACATGCAGACAGTGCACCTTCACCATGTTCACATATAAATACATGAAAATCTGTACTACACACATCACACACGTACTGCACACTCTGAAACACATGCTGCCAATACTACACACGTCAGTCAAATGGCACATGGATGGATAATACATCTTCAGAATTAACAGTGCTGTACACTATACTACATTGATGATCATAGCTGTAATGTATCATGCCTGCTTATATACACCTAGAAGGAAATCACACTTTGTGCTAACAACATTGTAATATTATTACAGTGCTATGAAGCCACCCTGTGCATCAGCACCATGTTAGTCTGTACCTGCATCAATGTTACACATTACAAGAGGTGGCACAGGTGTCATCATATGCACAGGGTATGTAGTTTCTTTTCCAGAGCCTGTCATTGAACCATCCAATCAACATGTATGCATTTGTGTGTGTGTGAGGGACAACAGGTTTTGCATGGCCCAATGTTGATGCAATGTGTGTGTGTATGTGTTATCCCTAGCTGTTTGTTTTATGTGTGTCTCTGCATGTACACTGTTTCAGCATGTGTCAGCCATATACTGGAGGTTGTGGGACAGTCACAGACTGTACCTGCCAGGCTGTAAAGATCACCATTTCTGGCCATGGACAATCCTCCATGCATTCAACAATATTCCAGTCCTGCACCTGGCAATGTATACACATACATTCTTGGGATCTGTATCACAACCTGTGGATAAATGGATGTCAGTAATGTTAACCTGATTTGCATAGTATTGTCATTTAATACATAGTTATATGAGCCATACTCATCCTCCAAAGTAATAACCACTGCTGACTGCTGCTGAGATGTGCACATGACCGTTTAAAAGTGCTGTACTATCATTGTTTTTAATGCCCCTTGTAATACCCAGCAACAAAATAACTGGTCACTACACAACTATAACCCAGGATCACTACAGCACATAGTATGTGCACTATCACAGAGCCATAGCACATTCAGATACATCCAAGGTGATCACATACAGATAATGCAACAATTCAATAGTGCTAATATCCACATACATATTACAAATATATATATTTATATACACACACACACATACACACACACACACACACACACACACACACACACACACACACATTTGGCAGGGCTGGGAGTTGAACATACACCTAACTACCTTATCACACTACAGCATTACACAATTACAGAATGCGCTACCGAGATTACTGAACACAGCACTCCCAGAGGCATACTTCTAGGTGGGTGAAATCATTCACAAAGGCAAAGACGCCGATAGGGAATGTATGTGTTGTGAGGCATCTAAAAGCATAACTGTGTCCCCAGGCAGCTGGAAACACACACACACACACACACACACACACACACACACACACACACACACACACACACACACACACACACACACACAAACACACACACACACACACACTTGGCAGGGCTGGGAGTTGAACATACACCTAACTACCTTATCACATTACAGCATTACGCATTTACAGAACGCGCTACCGAGATTACTGAACACAGCATTCCCAGAGGCATACTTCTAGGTGGGTGACATCATCCGCTAAGGCAAAGACGCCGATAGGGAATGTATGTGTTGTGAGGCATCTAAAAGCATAACTGTGTCCCCAGGCAGCTGAAAACACACACACACACACACACACACACACACACACACACTTGGCAGGGCTGGGAGTTGAACATACACCTAACTACCTTATCACACTACAGCATTACACATTTACAGAACACGCTACCGAGATTACTGAACACAGCACTCCCCAGAGGCATACTTCTAGGTGGGTGACATCATCCGCAAAGGCAAAGATGCCGATAGGGAATGTATGTGTTGTGAGGCATTTAAAAGCATAACTGCATCCCCAGGCAGCTGGAAACACACACACACACACACACACACACACACACACACACACACACACACACACACACACACACACACACACACACACACACACACACACACACACACACACACACACACTTGGCAGGGCTGGGAGTTGAGCATACACCTAACTACCTTATCACACTACAGCATTACGCATTTACAGAATGCGCTACCAAGATTACTGACCACAGCACTCCCAGAGGCATACTTCTAGGTGGGTGACATCATCCGCAAAGTCAAAGACGCGATAGGGAATGTATGTGTTGTGAGGCATCTAAAAGCATTACTGTGTCCCCAGGCAGCTGGAAACACACACACACACACTTGGCAGGACTGGGAGTTGAACATACACCTAACTACCTTATCACATTACAGCAGTACGCATTTACAGAACCCGCTACTGAGATTACTGAACACAGCACTCCCAGAGGCATACTTCTAGGTGGGTGACATCATCCGCAAAGGCAAAGATTCCGATAGGGAATGTATGTTTTGTGAGGCATCTAAAAGCATTACTGTGTCCCCAGGCAGCTGGAAGCACACACACACACACACACACACACACACACACACACACACACACACACTTGGCAGGGCTGGGAGTTGAACATACACCTAACTACCTTATCACACTACAGCATTACGCATTTACAGAATGCGCTACTGAGATTACTGAACACAGCACTCCCAGAGGCATACTTCTAGGTGGGTGACATCATCCGCAAAGGCAAAGATGCTGATAGGGAATGTTTAGAGAGTGAGCAGTCTGAAAGCATATTACTGTCCCAAGGTAGACGTAGACAAACACACGGCAGTGCTGTCATCGGGGCAACTAAATATCTACGGAGCACTACAACACTAAATAGATATGGGATGCACCACAGACAGTACACCGTTCGAGACAGCAACCAGTGTGTTCAATGTAGGCATCCATCGTGACATTGAAAATGGACATCTGTTGCCTGGATGACCACCATGGCTATACAGGATGTGAATGGCCATGCCCACATGCTTAGTATCACACGTCTGTTTGGAATGTACTGTGTGTCCATCTACACATTGGCGTACTGGGCATGTTCACACACTTAGCAGTTGCAAAGGTCCGTCTTGCATGCACATGGATTCTAATCACGGAAGGGCGCAGTTTGGAATGTACTGTGTGTCCATCTACACAACGGTGTACTGGGCATGCTCACACACTTAGCAGTTGCAAAGGGCCATCTTGCATGCACACGGAGTCTAATCACGGAAGGGCACAGTTTGGAATGTACTGTGTGTCCAGCTACACAACGGCATACTGGGCATGCTCACACACTTAGCAGTTGCAAAAGGCCATCTTGCATGCACATGGGTTCTAATCACGGAAGGGCGCAGTGTGGAATGTACTGTGTGTCCATCTACACAACGGCATACTGGGCATGCTCACACACTTAACAGTTGCAAAGGGCCATCTTGCATGCACACGGAGTCTAATCACGGAAGGGCACAGTGTGGAATGTACTGTGTGTCCATCTACACAACGGCGTACTGGGCATGCTCACACATTTAGCAGTTGCAAAGGGCCATCTTGCATGCACACGGATTCTAAACACAGAAGGGCACAGTATGGTATTACTGTCCCCACATACATGAAGGCCACTCACATGTATTGACCAGTACACACTCAGGAGCTATCACAGATGTCTCATGTGCAGATCACATAGGTACACATCACAATCTACAATGTAGCCATCACACATCACCATGTCATTGGACCAGCAATACACAGCTATACATTAACACAACACCATGTGACTCATGACCAGTGGACTGTACATAGGTCTTCAGCAACTGTGTAGACTACCCATGTACCGACAGGGTTCCATCATGTGTTATGCATTGCAATGATACCACTGTACATAACCAGGTTGGCTCTACACATACCAGGGGCCCTGGGTCTTACACAGCTGTGACAGATGACTGTCGCTGTACACCAATGAGCACACATGTTTGGCTTTGTCATACATGCAATTGCAGTGGATATGTGCATGGACCACACACACAACACATATGTACATAGCATAGCTTTTGCTGTCCTCCGTGCAAACAAGTGGCTACAGCAATCATACGCACGCAAATGGAAGGTGGGTCCATGGCTGTTGAATGCTAACAGTACATGAGGTAGCAATGTTGACCAAGGACACATTCCCTCTGTACTAGTTACCCATGACACCCATCATATCATACAACAGTCCATGTGTTATGTATGACAACACACATGTCCACCAATTGCAATACATTCAAACATGGTGACATGACAGGCATGTAGGACCAACACACATGTACAATCTGTAGTGTGCATGCAGCTACCATGCATGTACAGTAGCTGATGTAAGTAACTCATCTGTGCCTAACTACAACATGCAGTTGCAATGCCACCCCATCATTGACACCTATATATGGTGACATACTGACAGTATGGTAGGATGTACAGCAGGTATGGATGTATGTGTGTACATAAAGTGGTGATGCACCTGTGTAGATGCATGTTTGCCAGGGACGGCTCACAGGTGTGTCACACACCATCCAACCATGACATGTGCAAACAGTACGCTATGTTACCGTTACTTGACGGTGGAGACATAACACCTACACAGCGGTCAGGTGTTACTGACAGTACGTCACTTGACACCTGTAACACTTACATCCTCCCGTGTGCATATAGCAGCACAATTGCCGAAGGTAGCATTGGTACACATAATGCGGCCAATACTGCTGCATGTCTGTCAGACGTATCATCATATAGCAGGTGTATCATTCACAGTACAGCCATGTGTGTTTGCTTGTGTGACCATATATGCCACATATGGTGTGGAATACAACCCAATTGTCACACACCCCTGTACACTGTTGTAAAGATCTGTACATACTGCAGTGTGGAAAGCATGATGTAGGCAGGTGTGGTGTGTGTATCACACACATCAGCTATCCAAATGTGTACATTTGTGGTCTCCGCAGTGTGTGTGTGTGTGTGTGTGTGTGTGTGTGTGTGTGTGTGTGTCTGTATGTAGGTATGTATGGCTGTCTGGTGCATGGAGTGAGGGTGTATGTTACCATATAGAACACACAGGATCACTAACCCCTCATGGTCATGCAGTCCACTACCCTGTTGATGCCATCGGTCTCAGCCGCACTGGCTACCTGTACATGTTCTTTCTCTGTGTCACATTGTGTGGGTGCACAGTACTGTGAGGGTGATGACCACATAGGCAAGGGTCCTCACCTTAACACTATGGGGTGTGCATTATAGTGTTGTTGACCCCATTAGTATGAGCATGTTCCTGTAATGTGACAGGGTATTACTGCTACACAGTGAGGCCTCATGCTATCAAGTGGCCTCTAACATTATCATTGGCCAGACCGCTGTGTACAACCCCTGCACCATGTCAACATACGTGTGATGTGACCTGGAATGGATGTCACGTCTCTAGCCACTGTAGCCTATTAAACTGCCCACATGCTTCTGGATCAGTATATGTGTGGACATCTGTGGTATGTTAGACTTTCCGACAGTCAGGCTGAGGCTACGTATAGCATGCTAATATTGCCATATGTCCCTGTGAGTACTCCACAGTTACATATGGGAGACTGCAAACAGTGCTACCTGTAGGCACATGCAAGTAGACCATAAGGAGGAAATCAGGGCATCATTACCAACATGCTGTTACTGTTGTTACCATGACACATACTGTGAACATATAACAATGCATGCTAAACCTGTACTACATGGTATGTCTGGTGCGTGTCAATAGTACACAACTAATGTAATATACACGTCTCTCACTATTCTCACACAACTATTGTAATATACACTTCTCTCACTATTCGTACACAACTAATGTAGAATGCACTTCTCACTATTCTGTTCACCCTGTGCATCAGACCATTTGAGCATGTCCCTGCACCGATGGTGTGGATGACAGGGATGTGGCACAGGCTTCATCATATACACAGGGTGATAATGTTTGCCAGGGGCATAGGCTGCACCAATGGATGACATCATGTGTGTGGGTAAGGGCCAGTGATATGATTGGACATGTCTGTTCAGTATGCATGTGTTTTTTGTTGTGCCCTACAGATGTCTTTGCTGTGTGCGTGCATGTGTGCTCACAGTTCTGCCTTTTGTGAGGCCTACATGGGGTATTATTGACAGCTCCAGATTGTACAGACCAGGTTGTACAGCTCACTGTGTCCGGCCATGGCCATGTGACCTGTGCCTGCCAGGGGTTGCACGGGCACTACCAGGCAGAGGTACAGATTGGCTACTGTCCAATGACACATGTCCACTGGAACTGTGTCCCCGCTGGGAATGTCCAGGGCCACGTCCATGTGGCCTGCTGTGTCCTGGTGTGGACAGCGCAGCACCAGCTGCACTGCTACTGCTACTGGCACTATGGGAGTGGGCATGTGAGATGGCATGCTCACATTGACCTGCACTAGGTGGTGTGGCTGGCCTACGTCCATGTGGCCTATGCCTCACTCCTACCAGATGTTCCAGCACAGATAGCTCACACTCGCGGATTGCCATGCCACAGTCAAGGATTCCAACCATGTCACCCAATCGCCTGTCCAGAACATCAGCAATCTGCTGTTGAGCATTTGCCAAAGCCTGGATGTTGTCATTTAGGGTATGGATAGCAGCCCTCTTTAGCCTCTGCCCTTCTCTGGTCTGTCATTCAGCACGTGCCTGTGCCACCATTAAAGTCTGGAACATGCGTCTGGTGATACCAGCTGCTGCGCTCTGTCCAGCAGGTGCATGTCTGCCAGAAGTCCTCTTACGAGCAGCACTGGCCACATGCCTGTGTGGCACATCTGCAGTCATTACACTGACACCATGGTGTGTAGACACACCTTCTGTAGCCACCACATGTTCCTGTTCCACGCTAGCAGACACTGACTGTCCTTCCTCTATGGCCACTGGTGATGCGGTATGTGTTGGCAGCAGAACTGTGTGCGGGGAATAGGGTGACATAGCTGGAATGGCAACCATTGGCACAGATTCAGCCCCTGACAACCCTGCCTGTACCTCATGCATATGCTCAGCACTGCTAGTATCTGTGGGGACACTAACATCAGGTGGACCGCAGGAGGGTAATGCACCTACATCACCTGTGAATGCAAAGAAAGACTCTAAATTACAATAGGCACACACACACACACACACACACACACACACACACACACACACACACACACACACACACACACACACACACACACACACACACACAGACACACACACAGACACACCATGCATGTGATTTGACAGATGGAATGCAGCATGCCTGTGGTACAGCAGAGGGCATGCAGCTCAGACATTAATAGTGTTAGTAAGCATACCTCTCTGGGGTGCACACTACAGCAAGCAGGTGTCATATCAGTAGCCATGCAGTTCACACAATCATGGTAGTATGCATGCATCCCTGTGATATACCATGTGGACCAGAACAGGATAACAGTACACATGGCTGATGTGACCTTGACATGTACTCTGCTGATGTGTGCATTAACATGCATACATGTCTGACACAATGCTGTCCTGACACATGTACAGCATCGTAATGGGCATCACATTGCGGTGTTGTCTGTATGCCCTACAGATAGAATGCATGTTTAGCAAATGTGCATGAGCATGGAAGGGTAGTGTGAGCCATCTACATTGCTATACAGCGTGAAGTACAGACACTGTGCCATTGCATGGCATCTTGAGGCATTTGTATTGCTGTATAATGCATAATATGTACACATTGCATAGCCATAACTGCATGCATACCCATGACATAACTGTGGATTGTGACCCACGATGCTGAGGTGTATACACACCAAACCATGCTGTGTCAAGTGACAGATCACTGGAGGACCTACAGCTGACACCCCTGCACAACAACTACAGGGTCTTAGCTGCCTGGCAACCATGTCCACACATAGCGGACATGTCAATTCACCATTTTCCACCTGACATTGATGTACCACACACACACAAGGTGCACAGCTAACGGTGATGTCCTACAGCAGCAAGGGAAATGTACAGTATCTGTGGCCTGATGTGGTGTCAATGTCTGTGGAAGCTGTACAGGTGACTACTGTCATGCTATGACACAGTCGTGATGTTCAACTGATCTATATGGTAGACTTCAGTGACACCTCCACTAGCTGTGCACAGGCTGTTAGGATGTCCAGTGTACCACATCAACTGTATAATCAGTCAACTAAGGCTATAAGTGGACCATGTGTGGACAACGTGCAACAGGGTGTATATATCACATCTACTGTGTGGCTACGTGTCTCTGGCCACTCCCCATGGCCATGTGTGCACATGTGTTGGCCAAATGTGTGTGATGGCCATCTATCTCACATGTCTGTGTTGTCCCATATGACATACACCCATAGATGTCAGATATGTCAACATCCACAGGGCTATGCAGACAACGGGTTGTATGTTTGGTATGTGGGGTATGGGTCATGGGATAGTGTGACAATATTGCAGCCAGAACACAACATGTCTGGGACATGTCAGATGGCACATCACAATGTGTGCACCCAATGCAGGGGCATACAACACAATGGAAACAACTGTGGACTGCCCATATCACAGCTCACTGTGTGGTACTGTTTGCGTACCACACATGTTGTTCCAATGCATACTACATATACCTCCATTATAGAACACCTCCACCGTTGTATGCACAACTGACCACACATGTAGCAATGACAAATACTGTGGTTTCAAGTTGGTGTATCATTTCATTTGTATATATTGCATATGGGTGGCCTGTGTAAATGATGGGTGTTGCGACCTGCATATCATGACTGGAATGAACATCAAGTGTGCAAGTGTTAACTGGCCACATGGCAAATAGATCTATGCTTTAACATGCCTGATACTGATGACAGTCTTACCTGCAACGGACTCATGTCTGTGCAGCACGCCAGAGGTACCTGTATAGGGGTGACACAGCAGTATGAACATTATCCATCACTGTATGACAGCCACAGGGTGCACTGTGCATGTTAACACATTTGCCTGTATAATAGCATGTAGTATGCACATGTGTGCATACACAGGGTAGCATACTGTAGTATGCAGCATGTGTGTCCACATACCTTGCATATGTTGTTACTTTACATAATGTACAGTGACACATGCAACTAAATGGGATATAATAGCCATATGTGCAGTACTGACTTACCAGGCAACTCCAGGCTCATTGGTTGGGAGACACCCACCTCCACGATGGCAGCTAGTGTTTGTGGATGCTGTTCTGAGGGTGTCCCCAGACTGGCTAGTAGCTCCTCGGTGTGTGTGAGTGGGGGCTGGGTTGGTGGCCCACCACCTGTTCCACCTTGTTCCCTGGCAATTGCAGTGGCATGCTGTTTTGCATGTCATATCAAGTCCGTGCAGTGTCTGCGCACCTGCTGGTAGGTGCGGTTATGGCCACCCACATCGTTCACCCTCCTGCGAAGATCCTGCCACAGGTTGTCCCGCTGCTGGGCATGCTGTGGCACATGACTGAACAACACCTCGTAGTTCTCATGGAGGTACGGGATGAGGACATCATCCTCCTGGCGGCTGTACGCTGGAAGGCATGTACGAGGCATTATCTGTAAGACATAATGATGGTGACAGGTCACAGTTTCAGAGATGTACAGAGATACTGCTGAGCATACATTTCTATGACATCTAGTACATCTGCACAGTTATCTTTGCAAATCATCATGACACGGACACGACTGACATGTTTGTGTCACACACATGTAACACCCATTGTGCATTGGATATCATCACCATATATGTGTGTCACCTCATTACAGTGTTCATAGTCCATGTGAATGCTGTCTTGATGTGGGCATGTCTATTTGCCTGCGCTGGTGTTCTTACCTATCTGCACATGCCTGGATGTGTCCACGGTAATGCTGTTGACCTTGATACTGTGTATATGTCACATATCAACACAGACACAGCCTTAATGGACTTGAGCAGTGACAATGCATACATACGCATGGAAACCTGTACATGCATGTATTTTGCCATATACATATACACAGCACTGTGCAGCTGTTCAACATCCTGCCACAGAGCGCCTGTGTTGCACATGTGATAGACATGGGACAATGGCTAGTTGGACATCATTCGCAGGGATGGTTATGAACCATAGCATGTATGGGCAAGGTTTCCTAGCTGTAACAGACAGCCATTATGCCACCGCGAGGTGCATCAGTGCCACATTACTGATCCAGACAGTTGATACCACATCTACCATGTGGCCATCACACCATGTATGACTGGGATGACATGTGCAGCTTTGATGGACAGGGTTGCATGGTTTGGCGGGAGTATGTCACATGTATGGCACAGGGATCTGTCCAGCATGTGGTGATCCTAGTATTAGGACGGTGGATATCCATGACGTATATCTTACAGATCAGGATATGGACATGAAGCATGTCCATCATCATGGTGTAGCAGATGTCTTTATGCAAGGTAGACAGCATGCTGCATAGTGGAGGTGAGGATTGTGAAGGCTGGTATCGCCCATCCACGCATGGCCATTACCCCTTAAAGGTGATATGTGATCCAATATTGGTCACCCCAGTGCTGTATATGCCTGCCCAATGATCTCCGTGCTCATGGATGGCACCCTGTCATGACATGGGTACCTCATATGACTACCTAAGGGGCCTGGAGATGTCACCAAGTCAGGGAGGTGTACTGCACAGCACCATCCTTTACACAGTGTCCATAATGATGACCACAGCCTAGGTGGTAGTTAATGGGTACAGGGATGTTCACCTAGCGGTGACAATGCTGATATCATCCATCAGAATGTGCACATATGTCACACACCTCACCCACACAGCCCATTTTGTATGTTGCTCACAACACTGACATAGCCATTCCTCATAGGTCATGGCCATTCACATCCTTACATACACAGATGCCTAACATTTGTCTGTGTGGTATGGGCTACAATGAGGATGGAGTACAACACATTAACCCTGTTCTACTGTAGCTGGCACTGGTGTGATATGCATATGTCACTCTGGTACCATTTGCAGTTGTGAGTCTGTCAAAAGGCCACTGGTAGAACACTCCTGTGACATACAAAGATATTTGTAATCAAACATCCGTACTGTCTTGTACATCTGTACTGCTAACATCTACAGTGATAATGGTTCATGGACATGCACACCATACTCAGCAGGGTTATAGTGCGGTACCACACATTATAACTGTCGTCACCACTTGTGGGTTGATATTATCCAACACCCTATCTGTATTTTATCGTCATGCTAGGCACTTGTTCAGAACTTGTGAGCATGTCATGAGCTACTGATTAATATAGCACCCATTCCACATCATTTCCCACAGGTACACTGGCTGTCCTAAGATTTCCAGCTTGCTTATGGTACAACAGCTGTTGTACACATGTAACTCACATATCCTGTGAGACATGGTTGTATATACAGGCATGTCCAACTGTCACGTACCAGTGCTATTGCCTGTCTATAAGATGGATATGTCATACATGTGGCAATAGAGCAATTGTCTCATGTACACATTCAATGCTCACCTCCCAACATACAACACTACAGCCTGTGGGGGATGCACTTATGCAGCCCTGCTGGGGGAAATGCTGTCACCAACCCTGACTGCACCTGACAGTCATGTGCGGATGTGTAACATTCGCAGCACACCCCACTCATCACATAGTCTCACATGATCTCCACAACAGGCCACACATATGAGGACAACGTGTGCAGTACCTCTCCATACTCTGTGTAGGCACCAGAGGCAGCCACCACATGGAACACAACATCACCAACTTATAGTCCACAGACTCATGTGTGCCCATCACATACAGCCAATACTGTGTTATAACATACACAACACACCAGTCATAGGTGACTCTGTAGGCGGTCACACTGCAGTTCCACACAGCAGGCTACACAAGGCGATAGTCGCTTACATCTTGCTGTCAGGTAACTGGTTCTGCAACATAACCTATGCACCCATGCCACACCTCACCAGGTACGCTGTGACTTGTCATTCTCCATGTTAGTGTGACTGCCCTGAGATGCCACTTCACAGACTATGTGTGCAGGGACATGCAATAGCTCACCAGTCTTGTAGCCCTGAAGGTGTGGGCCAAGCCCAGGGGAGCATTATGCATTCATCCAGACCTGATACCACTGTACAATGACTGATTGTGTCACTTCAACAGTTGCCTATGCTTCTGCTGTCATTCCACAGGCATCTGGTATCTGTCCGCTTTGACTGACCTGTTCAAACACAATGCTTTGGCACAGATGACCTGCACCTGTCAGCCCTGGGAGTTCAGCTCACATGTAAGGCTCTTGCTGCTTCTATACTGCCTGTCTTGCACAGTTTCCAATAACAGTCACTGGCAGAACGGGAACTGGCAAGCAAGACATGGGGTCATGTGACACAATGCTTGCGTCTTCCTCTGTGACGCACGCAGGGAAGGCACACCTTATAATGCACCACTCCAATATCTCTGCAGTGACTGGGACCTGCTTCTAGGCTTTGCATAGCACACCTGCAATGACAGGTTATAGACAGACCATACCTTTCAGGCACATACCTGGACCGGCACACCCACAGCTGAGGTGTTCCCACATCCCACTTGTTGTACACACATCCTGGCTAGTTACTTAGCACAATGCATCAGAGGTGCTCCACATGCAACTAATTGTGTCCGGAACGGCTATACACATTGTAACAAGCTACAGATTCCACTACATACCCCACGGTTACCAGACCTCATTTGTTGGTGTACTGGACAGTAGGGATCAGACAGCTACTACTGATGTGTGACTGACACTAACCCTCACTTAACTGGGATAGCCACTCATGTACCGACACATCCATGAGTCATAACCTCCACTCGGCTGGATAAACCCAAACACACCACCTCCAACACCAACATTAACCTTGACATGAACACTACCAACATGTGACTGGTGTTCCACACCTGTGGTCATCCCCTCATTGGTGGGTTCCGAATATATGCTAATCAACCTTGTTAGCCACATCCTGGCACCACACCCTTCATGGCATACACAGTACATGAGTACTACAACACCTACTACAGATGTCTTATGACAGCGGTTGTTAATGTCATGACATCCGTGCAGATGGACAATGCACATACAAATGCTGCAACATACCGCAGTGCACTTCAGTAGCATGTACACGACTGCATGGATCATGCTATGCCACACAGAGCCATGATGGTACACACCAGATAACAGACTCCACTCTGGTGGTCAAGTTCTATGGAGATAATGTACAACAACAGGTGGAGGCTGTTGCACAGTGGTGTACAATCCCATGGGTGGGGTAGCTCACTGGTCAGCCTCTGTAGGGCCACAGGATCCCTCATCACATACTCCATGACTAGCTACGTAAACATTACTGCGACACATTCCGGGGTGTACCACAAGGCATTATGGTGATATGTCAGTAGTCAATGGCAATACCCACATCTGCTCTCATATACAACAGTCACTCAGGAACATTACAGACCCAGGTGATGTTGGCAACATGCTGGCAGATGGATTCAATGCTAACATTACACCCTCTCACTCACTACAGGGCCACTATCCATGCAGGAACATTGCGGTGTCCCTGTGGTCACACCTACACAGTACTAACTGGCACTCTATATGTCCTGGGACACTGGCCCCATGTCACCTTCCAAAGTCCCAGGCTGTGATGTCCACAAACCTCTGAACGACATGTCTCCCCACTAGGCCACCATATTCAGTAATAGCCTTGTATCAGACATTGTGGCCCCTGAATGGCACACATCAACATTTATCACACTCCACACAGGTGGCACCACAATGCACGAGTGGGACTATAGTCCTACACACCTGACTAGACTGTTCTGCACGGCTATGGGGCACATCATCAAGGACATCATTCACAGAGACATTGTTGGGCTCCGGTCCTTTGATGCCTCCCGGGTTGGACTTGTTAGGGCCAGAGCATGGCCCCTACACCTGATGGACTCCTTTCATACAGTTACCAGGGTAGTTGATGATGGAACGGGAGTCCACACATCCTATATTGTCCTCTCATTGCCTCTCAGCACCGTTCTCCATTCTGGTATTAACAACATACACATCCACCTGCACATCATACCCTATGTCTCAGGATGTTATGCAACATGGCTTATGGACAGGACACACAATGAGGGTAGCATACCATAGTACCTACTGCATTTCAGTTACATTTGGCATACCACAGTCCTCAGTCACAGGGCCCCTCATGTTCAGTATATGCTTCCCTGAGGTACAGGCTAGCACAGAGGGACTTTCCCTGCCTAGCTTGACAAACCCCTGCATACAAAGTGCCATGATTGATCCACCAGCTGATACTGACTCCATCCATACGGGTGTCATTGTGACAGATACCTGATATGAATATCATGGCCTCAAGCTGCATGACACAAGGTCCATGGACATCATTTTTGCATTACACCATTCACCCACTATCACATAGGTGGTAGTCCCCTACATACGTGTCACATTGTACATGTTTGTAGTACACACGTATGTCACACCCACTCCTGTGATTACCGTATTGCCACTGTGGTGTGGATATCCTCTCTACATGGCCACACTTATCTGTACTGGGTGTGTAGCCAGTACATAGGCACCCATTGTACCTCTGAACTCAAGACTTCTACACACATTCAAGGGTACACTGCCCCATTTAGGGTGTACCTTACACAACAGCTGCAGCTTTACATACCACAACATTAACACACCATGACGTTTATTGAGCTCTGACAGCTAAGGTATGTGGCTGAACTACGGACACCATGTCTGTACACATTTGCATACTACATACTCAGGGGTGACCTCTGCTGAACAGACAGGGCCCATGTCCACAACAATATTAATGGATATACTCCACATACGCGACATACGCAAATGCCACTGTGAGCAACATGATCATGGATATGTGCACACACGCAACAATGAGTGGGATGTGCTTGAGGGTTACATTCCCAAACCAGACACTCACCATGCTTTGGAACATGACTACTATGTACATCACGCAGGGACACTCAGTAGCACTGTTCATGTGATACCTCCCTTGGTGTTTGGGAGACACATGTATGCCAGGGATCACTGCAGTGGCTGTACTGTGCAGAGCTGCAGGTAACACATGGCTCTGCTGATCACAAGACACTACCCTAGAGAGGTGCCACTGGTGTGAACACTGTGGTTATGCTTACACATAGACTTGCCAGACTGCATAGTACCCCACTATGAACTTGTGAAGCTATTACATGTCCTTTGTGCATGGTTACATGGTAGCCCTTCCATTTAGATTAGCTATCATGCTATTACAATGTCCCGTGCCTACAAGCCATATGTATCCTGTTATTGTACATGCCAATAGACGATACCTGTGGTATGCATGATATGCCTGTTATGCTGTGTAGAATATCTGACATATCTACCTACAATACTATACATTACACATATTTTACATAATATCCCATAATGCAAAGCATACTTGCACAGCAGAACCATCTTAGACAAGTCATTATCGTTATATGCCCATACACATGCCTACTGTGACAGTATATCAACATATACTATCCCCGGCTATGGCACGTACTTGTTGGACATACCCTCCCACTGACGCTGGGTTGTATGTAATTGTTCTGTTTAAAGCCCTCATGTAGCATCCCTTGTGGTGTCTGTGATGTGTACCTTGTGGCTCACTGCTGGACGCACAGTTTCTACAAGCTTAAGTATGCTCAGCAAGACATCACTACATAAATACCTTTTCCCACGTTATGCATTGCAGACACGTTTAATTAATGCAAACCAAGCTATACATACAGTAAATAATTAATACTAAACATGCTATACATAAACTTACATACCGAGTGTTCTACATACCTTGTTTTCATTATGGACTTTCATCTCTATCTCTCTCACACTGCTTACACGGGTATTTTGTATGAGCATACGGTTTGAATGTCTGGCAAGTCTTCCTTATATACGTCAATACCTGTAACATGTGGTTTCCTGCTGCCTATTGGTGTTTCTGAGTGACTAATTACTTGCATATCAGCTGTGCAGCTACTCCATTCGCCAATTACGTGGCAACAGTGAGGTATAATTGACTTCTCCACTTGGGCGTTGCCCATTTGCCCTACCTTCAGGGAGACGGCCTATATTGCGTTTTGTTATGTGTAATTGCAACTGCTATGCATAGAGACAAGTATACTTTGGATTCATATCCCCCGTGGATTGTGTGTGACAGCTACAGTATGTGGTTCAACATGTGGGTGTACCTGTCATCCCACCGTCTGTTAATGGACTATTGCAAACAAAGCCTGTAACATCGCCGTTTGTTCCATTATACAATGGCTGCAATTTTGCATGGTGCCTTTAATTGTGTCCCTCACAAGGTATGTTGATGGTTCTGCAGTTGTAATTGACTGATTGGATGTTTGTGTTGTTACTACAGTCTGTATTGCTATAGTTTCTAGTGTGGGGGATGTTGGTGGGTGTACGTAGCATATACAGGTTTGTGGGGCTTGCATTTCTACATATTCCATATATATGTGTGTGGGCTCTGTCCCTAATTAAAGAGCTATCAGTTAGTAGACTTATGTTATGGGATTGTACATTGGGCCGTTGTTAATTGGTTTCTATATAGTATGCAGGTGAGGTTGATACTTCCATACCTCCAGAATTGCAGCGATATGTAAAGGGATATGTCTACATGACAGCTATCCCTTGTATTTCTGTCCCAGATATTTGCAGTCATTGCAGTTGTGTTGGTAACAGAACCTCTTTGCCATGGGTTGCCACCTTTTCATATGGCCATTGTTGGACACTTCCGGGACACACAGCGGTGTTTACAGGCCAACACATAGCCACAGTCAGTACACAGGATAGCACATACTTTTATCCTCAATACATACCTATTGTCATGGGACTTTGGCTACTTATCATATTGCATGTAACATTCACGTTTCTTACATACAGGCATAACTATTTAATGCAACTATTACATTATATATGGGACATATTAATGTCCTACGATCTTGGACATTTGCCCTTTTTAATGTTTTATGTCAGGACACACCTGCCCAGGGAGGGGCTGTCCCTCCTAATGTGGGACAGGTGCTGACCGTATGCCTATGGCTAGCTATACCCACACCTACCGTAATGATCTACCTCCGAGTTGGCACTAGCAGACACTTGATGCGAACACACACACACACATTACAGTCACAAGGGGATGCACACGGCACCCTCAACACACACATACACAGACTACGGCACTCACAAACACAGTTGAACACAGGACCTACGTGGACCGCAACACCGGCAGCGGTAACTAATTATCCATTCATATCATCATACTATTACTCGCGGTTGCACTGTTCTCTTTCGATCTTTCAGCCTCGTGGTTACACATGTCGGTATGTTACACATTCCATAGTTGGCAGTATCCAAATTATTTGTACCTCCAAGGTGTTATGAATGTCGTTGACCTATCTATATATATTTGCAGATATCGCTGAATCCGTATATATCAACATATATCACTCTATCGCCCTTTCTATCTGTATTATATATATGTATATATGTGTACATATATATATATATATATATATATATATATATATATATATATATATATATCTGATGGGGAAAGTGACAGGCAAGCTACACCTTTCATTGTGTACTTGTTGGTGTATACTGTTTCCTGGACTCCACACGTTTGTGTCTGTACCTGTCACATTACACACCTGCCATAGGTTAGGGTTTCCAGCTGTCCCACTCTGCGAGGGACAGTCCCTCTTTGGGCAGTTGTGTCCTGCAAAATATTTGTAAACATGGCAAATGTCCTGTGATTTTAGAACATACTTATTTCCTATAGTTTATGTAATAATCGCATTAAACAGTTATTCTGTATCTGAACCAACAAACAGAATAAGTAAGTAAACATTACAAGAATGAGCTTTTATCTAGGCAAAACAGTGCAGTGCTGCTTTTTGTACTGGCCTGGTGTATGTGTCGGCCTGCAGACATCTGACGTATGTCCCACATTAGTCATTTGAAGAGGTGGAAACCCTACCATAGGTACATCTTGCCTAGCAATAGTGTTAGGTGATTCTATACATGATTGCGTATTCTACACCTGGCAGTGGTCGTTTTACCCTTCAGAGCAGGCGCTATTAGTACAGGGGTAAATAATGCTGATTTCACCTGTTCTGGACATCATTGACCATGATCTGTGCGATATTCGGAGTAGCTTATCCCTGTTTTGCACATATCCATATAGTCATATTTAAACTTTGCTTACCAGCAGTGGGCAATGCATATTCCCGGTAATGTATGCTAAACATATGATCTGATGACCTGCATCCGACATGCATTACTCGTGCCTTCGGGATTATGTTACATCCCTTGCAGGATGTGGGACCAGGAACATGCACGATGGTCACTGCATTTAACATATGGCCATCTGGGATTTGTACACGTGTTATGTCGTTTTGTACGTGGAGTATACTATGGCTGTTACTCCATACTGCACTCACATGGGTAACTCAGTTAGTTTACATATTGATGGGTCCAGTTAATGGTATGTCCATGTGATGTTTGCTGGATGTGCTCCGGCATTGGGTATGTATATCACAGTGAGCCACACACGATACTGTGCTACACCTTCAAACAACCATGGGTGGAGCATGCTGGGGTGATGAATACCTGTCATGGATACACCCCATGCCTTGACACAACATCCATGATTATATTATGTGGAGCCCTTCATTAACACAGCAGGGACTCCGTGCTGAGTGTGTGCAGAACAGTGCTTACACACATGTGCTCCCACGATTGCCTCTGCTCCTCTACGCGACAGTTGGTTACTCGATGTTGTGGTGACAGCGGACACTGATTGACCCGTTTGGTGTATGGCCTCTGACAATCGGCCGTGTACCTACCGATGTACCTGGGAACCTATATACACAGCACCACCATATGCTGATAGGTGCATGTACTGTTCAGGTGTTGACATTCCGTGTTTCAATAGCTGTTGTGTGTACAATGTTTGAGGGTTGCCTATGTAGGATTCACACAGTGGGCCACCTATGCATTACAATTTTCAGGTGGTCGTGTTTGTGTGCCATCCATTTTACTGTGTGTGCAGGTGGAGAGGTGTGTCAGTCCGTAGGGGCCTACACTGTCAGCGTATGTGCTATATGTTCCCTCTTTGCCAAGGCATAGGCTTATTGGGCACACCTCCGTCTGCCTACTGGGGCTGGCACAGTGTGTTCATGGTCTGAATCCCTCTGTGCCTGTGATGGCCTTGGCAATTGTGGTGGGCTAAGAGGGCCTTCACCATTTTGTCCCTGCTGCAGCTGTTTCCGCAGGATCATATTATGTAGCATGGCACATACTATGACGATGTGGGCAAACATGCCTGGAGAGTATTGCAAGGCTCCACCAGATGTGTCCAAGCACCAGAACCATGATTTCAGCATCCTGAACACATGCTCTATCATGATTCTGGTTTGTGCGTGTGCCTCATTATGGCGTTCTTGCATGGGTGTGTGTGCATTTCTGATGGGAGTCATCATCCACAGCTCCAGTGCAAAGCCAGCATCCCCCACAAGGTGACCATGTGGGATGTCCCCCCCCTGACAAATACCTGATACAGCTGTGAGGCATGCCAGATATGGGAGTCATGGTAGCTTCCAGGGCTGCCAGCACACACATCCATGATTATGCCCTGGGCATTGCACATGACCTGGCAGTTGATGGAGTGGAATCCCTTGCGGTTTATGTAGCGCCTACCATGCTCACCGGGTGGTGACTTGATTTGTATGTGTGTGCAGTCTATTGCACCCAGTACCTCCGGGTAGTGTGCCACACGGTGGAAGTGACGCATATTGCTGGCCAACTCCTCCTGAGTTCGGGGGAAGTATATATGCTCATTGGCATGTGGTAACATGGCATCCAGGAACTGGTGTAGTACCCTGGATGCTGATGCCTGTGAGATCCCCATTATATCTCCAGTTGGCCTTTGAAAGGTACCTGTGACTAGTATTCGCATGCTTACACATACCTTCATGTCCACTGGGATGGGTTCCCCTCTGTTATTTCTGGTTCTCAGGCGTGGCTGGCACAGCTCCACTATTTGCTGTAAGATGTCCCTGTCCACCCTGTAATGCTCTACTATCTCCAGATCATGTAGCCCCTGGTAGGTTACCCTTGGTCTGAGCACTCTTCTCCTCCTCCGGGGCCTGCGGTGGTTGTCGGCATCATCCTCCACAACACCGTCAGTCTCTAACATATGCTGATGAATCACAGCTATGGCAGCTCCCAGCATGTACATTTTAAAAGTTCCCTGTGTGTTTACACCTATGGCGCAGTGTTTGGGAATTCACAGGTGTGTGTAGGGTGCTTTCACACATTATACTATTGTGCTGTGAACACCGATGATGTCATAGGGTGTGTATGTACGATCGTAGCTACAGGGTATCTTATGTGTTTTACTACCGGAACTACTATTGTGGTGCCTTTGGTGTTGAATTACATTTGGCTGCTGTGGATTACCTCTTGACCTTCCCTTTACATTTCTGCATGTTCCACCTACCATTTTCTGGCATGCATACGGCAGCCTGCTTTAATTTGTACTTTCCTAGACCTGGCGTATCTTGCGTAATGTGTGCTATTGCCGGACTACTGTCGGTTTGCTTTGCTCTGCTATGACAGATCTCCTATCTTTGCAATCCAATGCCTCCCCTCCTTTCTTTGCATTCCAATGCCTCCCCTATCCTGTTTTGTAGGTTTCTGCGAGCAGACTTGACAGCTGCCATCGATTGGCCGCCATGAGTTGATTGGTGTTGATTGCTCATTAGTACGCCAATTACCCTACTTTGGCATTTCCTTCTTTTCTTCCCCTGACCTTCCTGTTTGTGCTATTGTTCGCGCCGTGTGCATCCACTTACTGGGTTTTGGGCACATTTTCATCCCCGTACACATGCGCTTTTGGGCACCATGTGTGCTCTCAACTAAACAATTCTATACCTTCCTCCCCACCCCTGTCCTGCAGCTTTGCTTAGCAACGGCCAGGCCAGATTTGCATTGCTCCAATGTGCTTACTGCTATGGTGGCACACACCTCTGCTGATGTCATGTATCTCCTCTGAGCCACTCCTCAGTGTTATAGCGCTGCGCCATATGGTTCAACCTTCATCCGGCAGGACATTTGCAATTCAGTATTATCTGCCTCATTTGCATGGCATTGACTACTAATTCATAATTACCACGCCGAACACTGTCACAGGCCCTTAGAAACCCTTGCACCTTGGTTGTGGTGTTCCATGCCTATCATTGTGTATTATGGTGTACACCTGATTTGTATTACATTGCGATTTTATGACATTTTTATATATTTTCTTTATGTTCCAGTTTGCGCACACATGCCCTGTGGTTGTACTGTGCGTTACTGTGGACATGACATTAAAGTTGTTTTTTAGGTGTTGTCATCTTTTCTTATGCCATTGGCTGTGTATTTTGCCATTGGCATATGTTAACTTTGTGATACATGGGTCTGGCCAGCTTCCATAGCTCTGATGTTCTGTTTGGGAAAATGTAAACCGTGTTTATTGGTTTACATTTCCGTGGGCTTACGCTACACCTGCACCACTTCATGAATCACTATATGCCTTCATTTGCATGGTGCGACACTGCGCATGGGGTGATTAGCATACCTAAGCCGAGGGCTGCGCAGTTCTGGCATACGCCGGTAGTGCACGTGGAATTGGATCGTACCTGAATCGCTCGATGGCCATATTTGGCATTATACCGCCTACGCTATGCCTGCGCCTGGCGCAAGCTTCATGAATCCCGGGGACAGAATAGGGTGGTTTGTTAATGGATAGGATTTGTACTGTATCTTTAATTATATACTTTATATGGAGGAAAAAGTCATATTTTCTTGTCTCATACTGATGATGTCATGTGGTGAAATTGGTTTGTGTATGACTTTCTGTATTTCTAGTTATTAAACTTTATTGGTGGTTATACCATTTTGATCTGTATTTATGTGTTATTGTACGAACACTGGCTGGATGTTATTGCATACAAGCTGGATATCTAAAGCGTTTTTTATGTATTGACTTTGTATTGAGTGCTGGAGCAGTTGTTCTTTTTTGCATATCTCTGTTGCACCTTGGTTTCATGCGCAGTTCTTTTGAAGTTGTGTGTGTGTGTGTGTGTGTGTGTGTGTGTGTGTGTGTGTGTGTGTGTGTATATATATATATATATATATATATATATATATATATATATATATATATATATATATATATAAAGATATAGATACACATATATATATATATATATATATATAAATAAAATTTCCTGCTTACATGTGAGCAAATCATATATATAAATGAAAAATCCAGTCTTAGCTTATCAAGATCAGTAGCCTTCTGTGCAGATAAATCCAAAGTTATAGCAATCTCCTTCTGTGTACTGCACACAAAGTCACCTTACTTTCAGATTACCCAACTACACAGTTACTTATTTATAATGTAGATTCAGGCCTGTGAGCACAGTGAATATGCAAATGAGGTGTGAAATCATTAGAACTGTTGAAGCCTAAATTCTTGGCTCTATATAGCAAATATAAACATAGTGCAGGCTGTCCCTAAGATTTAAGAAGATCGGCGCAAGGACAGTTTTAGCCTTGCGCTGAGCATCCTCACTACAGATGGCATAGCAGCGCCATATGAATATGTATGAGGGCGCGCCACCGCACCCTCAACGTGCACAGAAAATGTGTGTGAGTGCAGAGGGTGTGTACAAGTGCTCTATGTAGGCGTAAACATGCCCCGACACTTGCAAGACCTACTATGCCTACTAGTAGAGCCCGCCCCAATAGTAAGTCAGTAAGTCAGTGTCTGTGGATACCGAAATGTATACTAAGCAAACAAGAGTGTCCATGAACAGTGAAATAAAATTGAAGTAGTAAACACACAAGCACATAGTGGAATGTAGAGCCCTGTCCCTAGAACTGCCACAATTAGAGTCCCTGTCCCCTTGTCCCTATTATACATTCGAATTGCAGCAATAGCGAAGGTGTAAGCAAAGTGCAGCATGTCTGCACATCGCCGCCCTCTGCCAAGCGTAGCTTACACATCATATTCATTCAAATAGAGAAAAACAAATGGAATCAACGTGTCAATAGTGTAGTGTTTAGAGCATCTACTTATCAAACAGGCAGTCACAGTTCGAGCCCAACAATAGCACATATCATTTTCCATGTGGAATGAATGTCGTTTTGCCATAAAACCGACATAAGAGTATCGCATGAGATAGTTAACTTAAATATAAGATCAAGCAAAGTGGTACTGTCATAATGAATAAGGTACTAGTAAACAGGTGTAAGCACAAATAAGCAGCAGCAAACACATATAAGCACCAGTAAGCAAGTCTGAGTGCACTTGCACAGGTCTAAGCAATTCCCAGCATAGGAAATGTATATAAGTATATACAGATATATAATATATATATATATATATATATATATATATATATATATATATATATATATATATATATATATATATATATATATATATATATATATGAAGAAAGAATGACATAACAATAAAGTATACAAAAGGAATGAGAAGGGAATCAACAGCAGCCCCAGCAGTATATAGCACTGTCAGCGTATGTCATAACCAGCTGGGCAGGAGTGAGCAAAGCACTGCTACTCACACCACAGGCAGGATATTACCAGTGGGAGGAACATTGTTGATTTGTTAAGTCTACTTTACACACACAGGGTAGTCCCTGGTGGGACTATCCAAAAATAGATAGACCATTTGGCTTTCCAACCATTACGCAAGGGCAAGTATGTTCAAGGACTAAATGGTGGGAGAGCCTGAGAATACATGAGGTGGGACAACATACATGTAGGGACCCTAATGCTCTTGAGAGGGCAATGTGTGGAGGTGCATCATGGCTGCAGTAACAAGTGGACAATGGAAGGTATGCATGTATTTTGAACACAGGTGGGGTGGAGGAACTATGGGTATGAAATTATGGAGCCAGGCGTGCCAGGGTTGGATGGGCTGGTTCTAATTGGACTGCCCTGTGGAAGTCAGCAAATTCGTTATAGGTATATATGCATACACACATGCAGACATCAATATGTAGAAGTACATTCTCTGTAACACATTCATTCAATTTGCAGACATAAATAACATGAATGTGCCCTCACAAACCTTGACAGTAGATAGAATAATAGGTTGTGCAGAAGAGGGATGGGACGAAACTGCTAAAACGCAGAAGTGTGTACAATGTCCGAAGTCAGTGCTGTGCTGACAATAATCAAATGTGAGGACTTCCCCACACATGAAATCATTCCTATGATCTGCCTGCTACGGCAACGCCAAATACTAAACCGGTCTATTTGTAAAAGAAATACACCAAACACATACATAATTAGGCTCTGATGTGTAACATGTGTGTTACCACATAGTTATACTTATTAATTAATTGTATTGTCATATTAAGAGGAGTAAGGATGTAATGAAGTATAGAGTCTAAACTTGACATAAACACATGCGTATTCCATGTGGGACAACCCAAAAATTGTGAATAGTATTCTTTTATTCGCTCACATCACCTATGTTTGCGGACTAAACGTGGAGTGAATCAACCGATGGGCTCGGTGTATAGGACTTGGGAGTGGCCAATGTATAGTGGTGTGTTTACACAGCGAATCCGACTGGAGAATGGATGACAGCAGTGTTAGGGAGGCATTGGGGTGTGTGTTTGGGGAACCAGGAGCCATGGGTATATATGCAAATGAAGAAGCTCAGCAATAGTGTATTGGTTAGAGTAATCCCCTAACGAACAGACATTCCCGTACCAAATCCCACTGTATCACATACCATTTACCATCAGTAATCCATACATGAACATATTGCAACATCTGTCCACTGTATAACCTGCAAAAATATCAGTTAAAAGATAACTGGAGTGAAGTGTCAGTGTCATAATGAATAAGACACTAGTAAGCAGGTCAAGCATATATAAACACCAGTAAGCATGTGTAAGTGCGTTTGCGCGGGGTATGTATTGCTTTACAGACACACACATACATATATATATATATATATATATATATATTTATATAAATATATATGCATCTGAAATTAACCGCACTCAAAAAAAATGAACGAAGAGAAGAAATTTTAACTAAGAAATGAACTTCGTGACAATAACAGCATTCACTTTACTATTGGAAAGGAACTATTGTTAATTTAAATGGCCTGCTAGAACTAATGTATTTAAAGGAAGTGAAAATGGTTGCTCATAGTTATGAAACATGTCTTTTTGAAGAAGTCTTGATAACAAATAAGACGAAAGCACTAAAGTACTACAATAGTTGTTGGTGTGATTTACTATTTTTTGAATGCTGTTATTGTCACGAAGTTCATTTCTTAGATAAATATATATACATATATGTGTATATATATATATATATATATATATATATATAGTTGCAGACATATACATATATGTATGTATATATATATATATATATATATATATATATATATATATATATATATATATATATATATATATATATATATATATATATATATATATATATATATATATATATATATATATACATTGAAACATATATGTATATATATATATATATATATATATATATATATATATATATATATATATATGTGTGTGTGTGTGTGTGTGTGTGTGTGTGCGTAGATATACACAGATATACAGCTATGATAGGAAACAGCACACAAAAATGACATATGTTCACAGGCTATGACAATGGAAGTGAGGAGCCCAAGCAAGAAACATGAAACACGTAGCATGACCTTCCACCCCCCTCCAGCCGGACACGGGAAACATACACACAAACAATGTAAAGAGTCCACTGCTCCCCAGACCACAGGCAGGATACAACTGGGGGGGTATACAGTGCACCCATGAATTCAAATCTTGGAACACAGACTGGAGCATCCCTTGCGGGGCACCCCAAAAATTGCCAAGACCAAAAGAAGGTGATAGACCGGCCATTCTGGCTGCAGTGTATACATACTCGAAATACAAGGGTGGGAAACCCTGATCAACCATGGGCCGAGACAATTGTATGAAATGGGTCCCGTGAAGTGGAGAGTGGGTAGCGTGTTGTGGTGTGTCCAGAACAGACCAGGACCCAGAGTAAGGATGGGTGCTGTTGAGGAGGTGCGGGTGGGGGAGCTATGGGTAGCTACTTATGGGTCTAGGTGTGCAGGTGTTGGCTGATGTGGGCCTGTATGGACAGCCCTAGGGATGTAAGTGAATGTGTTCACTGGGCAGAGGTATTGCCCAACAAGCAGCCACACCCACTACGAGTCCCACTGCAGCAAAATGTAATCTATATGGCAAGGAAAGGAATAACCATATATAGACGTATATATGTAGAAGTATGTGTGTGTATATCTACCCATAGCGACATAGAGATAAGCCTCTCCCTCTCCGTAGTACAAATGTATACATACAGAGACAGAATACAGATACATACCCACATATAAATATATACATATGCAGACACCCATAGACCCATATGTTGTGATATATAGATATATATATATATATATATATATATATATATATATATATATATATATATATATATATATATATATATATATATATATAGGTTCATAGGTTCATAGGTTTATACTAGGCTATCTGCCCTAAGGCATTTATAAGCCTAGCCCAAATTTTTGTGGCTTATGCCACCCCTTATATGAAAAAATATTTTGTGCCTCTGTCCAGCAGTGACACAGAGATGATTCCTGGTGTAAACCTATGATCTCCCATCCACAGGTCAAGATTTCTCTTGAACAGAGCCAGCGAGGTGCTCTGCCTCACATGGACCGGGATTTTTTTCCACAGCATAGGGAGTCTCTGAGTGATAAATCTATCCCTCCAGCACGTTCTATTTATATCCATGCTAAGGTTTAAGTCACTTGCTCTAGTGGTTTTGGTGGATTTGGATTTTTTGAGGTGGAGCATGTCCATTAATTCCGGGTTGGACATGGCCTTGTATGTCAGGCACATGTCACCTCTGAGCAGACGGTATGCGACTGAATAGAGCTGGAGTTTCTTCAATCTGGCAGCATATGACAGATTTTGGAGTCCCTTTATCCTTTTGGTGAGGGAACTTTTGGGGTCTCTCCAATTGCTGCAGATGTCGGGTGAGATACATCCCGAATGGGGCATTGTACTCGATCATTGGTCTGATAAGTGAAGAGTACAGGTGAACAATGACCTCACTAGATCTGGATGTGAATCTCTTCATGATCAGGTGGGCAATGTAGAAGGTCTTTCTAACCACTTTAGCAACGTGAGTGTCAAAAGAAAGGCCACTGTCAACCTGGGTCCCCAGGTCCCTGATAACCTCTTCTGTGCTTAGTGGATTGCCACCTATATGGTAGCTTGGGGTTACCTTGTTTTTCCCAAAGGGTATGACTATACATTTTTTGGCGTTTAACTTCAGGCAATGGCTCTGGCACCAGCTATCTGTTTCCGTGAGTCCCTTCTGAAGGATATCCGTGTATATATATATATATATATATATATATATATATATATATATAGAGAGAGAGAGAGGGAGACAGCAAAATATAGATATACATGTATGCATACATATACAGATATATCTGTATATAGCAATGTAAATATATATATATATATATATATATGTGACTGTAAATATACACATGTATATAGCTAGGATAAGATACAGCAGTTACGAGTAACATATGTTCACAGGCCATGCATATGGGGGTGAGGGGTCCAATAAACAAACGTGTAACACGTAACATCAACCCCCCCCCCAGCTAGGCCGGTGAGACAAACAGACACACAATAAAGGTAAACATACCACTGCTTTCCAGACCACTGGCAGGATACTACCAGTGGAAGAGACCTGCCAGGTCTAATCTTGAAACATAGATATCGATGTCCCTTGTGGGACACCAAACATTAATGATCGGAGGCAGTCCCGGTAATGACTTATCAAACCATCTTGTAGATGTACACGGACCAGTAGGTTGTGCAAGCCTGATAACTCATGGGTCGACACAATGTACAACATGTGTCCCGACACAGGGAGAGTGATCAGTGTGTAGTGGTGTGTTTTTACCCCACCTGCACACACAGTAAGGATGAGTGCTGTAGAGGAGTGGCAGGTGGGGGAACTATGGGTATGTAATTATGGGCCTAAGCATGCAGGTGTTGGCTGGCAAAGTCATTTTAAGACCGCCCTGGGGATGTAAGTAATATTATGAAATGGGCATAGCTGACGCCCATACCTCTCAACCCCTAAGAACGCATCCACTGGACAGGACATAAACCATTGAGCGATCAAATAGGGGCCATATCTCTGAACTGTCTCCGATTTCCAGGGACGTCCCAGATTTTGACTCGGTTTCTAACTCTGCCCCACTTAATCCCTCCTAAAACTAGTGAATTTGGAGGAAAGGAGGTGAATTACACATAATGAATAATGACAACAATTAAGAGTTATAAACATCATTTACCTCAGAAAATGTGTATGAATTCCTATGCACTGAGTCTGTCAATGTGTCACGTTAATAGCACCAGTACTTTAAATGTGTCCCTGATGTTGTTATGCCATGTCCCTGATTCAGTTTGTATATTTCCCCAATCGTATGAGAGGTCTGATAGGGACAAAAAGCACATATTCCACTGACAACCTTAGAAAGATGATAGAATATTTGGTATGCAGTAGCATGACTCGGCTGAAGGATATGGGTTCCAGAACCCAATTACTTGTTTGTATTGAAAAGTGTCAATTCCCATGTATTAGTCAGATGGGTGCAGATTGTAAAAGGAACACACCAATAATATGAATCAAACTCTGGACAGGCCGCGGATTCCGTACATTCGAACGGCATGCTATCGCCTAATGGGCAGCCATTCCCAATACTGTAGGCATGTAATCCGATGTAATAGGCATTACAAGGTAATCTCATAGTCCTCGCTCCCACGCAGGGGCGTGAGTGTCAGATGCAAACACCTAATGCAGTGCATTTGCAAGTGTGGGAGCAAGCGGGTGTAAGCCTGTTTGGCCGCCAGTATGCGAGTTTTACACTGGTAAAGCAATGTAGAGGCTAACAGAGTGTAAGAAACTGTAACCAGAGGTTAGCATTGCTTAGCACCACACAAACCCATGCATACCCACTCACAACTGCTTTAATGTGCCTTAATCACACTGTATCCAATGGCCTTGTTCTGCCCAGCAACAAAATAAATGGCCTCTGCAAGGCTTGAAACTAGGACCCTGCACACACAGCTATTGTGATTTACCACTTAGCCATGGCAGATATACAGACATCAGACCTTATCACAAACATATCATCCAGCGCAGTCATTCAACAGTATAGGAAATGTATTCCATCATGTAGATGTATGTGTGAGTGTTTATGTCCAGCATATAGATACATATATATATATATATATATATATATATATATATATATATATATATATATATATATATATCAGGAACATCCCATGTGACAACAAAGCATTACAAAGGAATGAAAAGGGAAACACCAGCAACGCCTGTATTATGTAGTGGTGTCGTCCTATGTAATATCAAGACTCCGTCAGACAGACATGTGTCAGTCATACACGCAAACATTTGTACATTGGCCATATACATCACTCTGTGCATGTTATTTACATTAACACAACACTTCCTGTCCAATCACTATGTGAGAACAGTACTCTTGCAAGGTGCCGTGGGCGACATCATCATCATGTTAAAGGTACATAGGATAACCATAGAGGGACTGGTAGTGTTGTGTGTACAATGGGGTTGTACGCATCACATGTACCAGGAACATTTAGGAGTCATGTGCATACTAGGATCGTGCGTCTGAGAGATAGGGGTGAGGACAACTGGATTATGTTGTGATGCATATTAAAAGGGTTACATGTGTCCAGTGGACACGTGTATGAAATGGACAGCTATGTATGGGTCAAATGTTGTTCTAGGAACCGATTGGCCTTTTGTTTCCGTAGGATGAGAGTGGGATGTGGGGGAAGGAGAGTAGGTATGCTCATGGAGGATAGGTAGGGTAGGATGACAGACAAGACATCATACGGGGTCTGTATATGACACATGTGGGGGGATACACCTCAGACGGGGAGGGCTGTTCATCATTCACAAGCCCATGAGCCCCCAGATGGAAACAGTGGGATGGAGGTCCCCAGCCATGGGCAGCCACCACTGCACCAAAACAGCTGTAAAGGTGGCAGTGCTGGGGGCTGTCTATGAGGGGCAGCCTCACCCTGTAAATGTGACACTCTGCACTTGAGCTGGTGTATCTGGCCTCAAAACCCCTTATTGAGCCCCCTACGCACCACATTCGGGACTGTACAACAGTGGACATGTCCCTGTCTGGATCTGCTCCCAGGGGGGACAAGCCCCATCCTCAATAGCAGTACCACCAGAAGGCAGTGCAGAGCCAACAGAGATGGGGGTCCAAGGCTGGGCCCCAGATGTGCTGCTGCCTGGTGCCATGGCCAGCTGAAGTGGGACAGGAGGTTCTGCAGGGACCTCCAAACCCATACAGCCTATGGTGTTGCAGTTTAAACACAGATATGGCTTAGTAATAGTCAACAGCATTCAGGATTACTTACAACAGCATGCATAGATATGACCATCAAGCCAACACAACAGATGGTATACATTTGCAGAGAGAGCACAACACATGCATATATACTGCATGACATCTGTACAACATGTAGAAGACTTGTGACTGTAGCTATGAACAGTGGCCCATTATTGGCATGTCACTGAGAACCACAGACAGTGTCTGTCATACCACTGTTTTATGTGACATATGTCCAGTCAGGGATGCGATGGCAGTAACTCATCACTATCACCATGTACTGGCTGCAATCCTCACACTATGCTCCTGCTGTTCACAGATGTGTGTTCAGTGAGTAACACAGGAAACAAATGGTTCCACACACTGACCAGTCCACGGATGGCCCTACAGACGGGGGTCCCTTACAAACAGAGCACTGTCTTGTCAGTTTTAAAACATACAGAATAGCCATTACCACACACACCTTATTAAACAGGCAGTTGCCTCAATGAAGCATAGCTACAGTTACATGCTGTAGTCATGTCTGGCACATTACCCTCCTGTCTTTAGGCTATTTCCCACTGTGTATGTTGTTTGAGGAACATCCAGTTATCATCTGTGATGCCATTTACCAAACACCAGATCCAGGTACCACTCACAGCGACTGTCATGGGCAAACACCAACATGATGTTCCTACATATTGTACTGTGTTTTTCATGAGAATGGCTATGGGAACATCATCGCAGCTGTTCCACATGCATTCAGCTAGAGGAGGACTGCAATAGGTGCAGAGGCCATCAACCGAACATGACCATTACTTATAATATACAAGCTGCTGCTGAGCAGGTGTACACCTCCACATCCACTGGAGAGTGTGTGGGAGGGACAGACAGAGGCAAAATACATCAGAGAAGGGCTTGGAGACTAAAACCTAAGCATTGTCTGTCACACACTTACAAGTACAGGGGTTCAAACCCCCGACTGACTAGTCATTACTATTACAAGTGCATGCAGTTACTCCATGTGCCACAAAGCTGACATGTTGGTGTGCTGTAAGAACATATATGTGTGTCGGTGTGCGACATCTGCAACAGTAATATAGTAGACAGACATTAGGTGTATCACACATGGCTGTCCACAGGAACAGATGTCATTGTCAACACAACCACACTCTCTAATAGACTCACATTGACACTCTTTGCCAGGCCCACAAATACACTTCCAAACCACTTAGTTTGCCACACTGCAGTAATGCACAGGTACTACATGCACCACAGGGGATATCTGGAAGTTCTATGGGCTAGGGCATGTGAACGTATTTGACATCTGTCGGTATGCCAATGGGAGTTATACTGAGAGTGACTGCGGTTGGGAGCATCATACTCCACATGCAGACACAAGGTGCCAGTACTGACATGCATGTGTGCATTGTTTCATGGATGTGTAGTGGTTGGCTGTACAAGATGGCTGTACAAGACTGGGTGATGGGTAATCCTTGGCATCATGCCACCCAACAATTGTGTGCAGTCTGGTACAGGGGTGTAGTGTCTGCAATGTCCCAGACAGATGGGTATTGTATGAACTGTCCTGACAGCCTGGTTACCATTGTGTATGGCCATAGCTTTGCAATGCATGCCATGTCTGTGTTTGATAGTCCTTGACATGGACGTTGCCTGGGATGTGCATGCCCCACAATAATGTACAGTGACATGTACAGGTGTACCTGGTTTAGCTGGCACATGTTGTGTACACAGACCATTATCCTCCGATATGCCAATACTGGCCTGGTGTGGCAGAACCTGCTTATAGTCAGCAGGTTGACCCTGCACCTGCATTGATCGCAGGATACAGGTATTCCCTGGTGTCAGTGGCATCGGTCCATGCAGGGCACATGTGTAAGGCATTGTATGGCCTCTGTGGATCACATTTGATGGTACCACAGATGTTGCAGGCATCTAGTGGGGAACATAGTGAAGGCACATTGTCTGCAATTATGTGCCTGTTGTACTGCTGTACAGGGTTCCATGCCCTCTGTAGCCCACTGCAATCACACCATGCCTACTATCTGTCATCAATGTGCAGGGTACTATCAACATAGCGGGATATTGACACATGGGTTCAGGACATATTCCGGGTAATAGTAGGGTTGCATAATTTGTTCACCAGGCCTTTTGCCAGATGTAGGGGTATGGCTTGCCAACACAGTCCCTTGGCTGACTGACATCTGTACTCCTCGCGAGGTGGACATTGTGACATATAAGACAGACACTATATAGAAAAACTACAAAATCTGTTCCCCAACATGTCCAGTAGTTAGACATTCACAGGTACCTCCACACAGGCTCTGACAGTCAGAGACACACACACACCTACCACATCCTGGAATAGAACCCCTACCTAACTAGTGTATCACACTACAGCATTACACAGCTACAGCATGTGCTACCAAGATTACTGGGTTGCAGTAGTGTATGTATGTCTAGGTGGATGATATCAGCAGGATTGCCAAAGGTCGTCATTTGAATCGTAAAGAGTGTGCATACTCTAAAAAGCATAACTCCTGTCTCAGGCAGACAGAGACACAAACAGTTGGTTTCTCTTGGAATAGAACCCCTATTTAACTAGTTTATCACACTACAACAATACGCAGTTAGAGCACGTGTTACAGAAAATATAGGGTTGCAGTGGTCCTAGAGGTGTATTCCTAGGTGGGTGACATCAGCAGGATTGCCAAAGGTGGTCATCTGAATCGTAAAAAAGTGTGCATACTCTAAAAAGCATTGTTCCTGTCTCAGGCAGACAGAGACACACACACACAGTTGGTCTCTCTTGGAATAGATCCCCTACCTAACTAGTTTATCACACTACAGCAATGTGCAGTTACAGCACGCGCTACAGAGAATACTGGGTTACAGCAGTCCCAGAGGTGTATACGTAGGTGGGTGACATCAGCAGGATTGGCAAAGAATGGCATTCCACTTGTACTGCAGGTTGTACATGTCTTTTACCTGTGTGTACCAGCTGCTTACTTTCACAAAAACACAATTACACCTGCTTAAAAGTGTCGTATGCAGTCCTAATTGACAGTATCAACAAGGCTTGCAGGTTTCGAACCCTGGACCATGCACACTGAGGTCACTGGATGTACCACTAAGCCATCTGGGTTGTACACATGTTGCATGGAGTCTATAATACACATCCTACTACAGGTATTCCACAGTACTGAAAACAAATGGGACAGTCCCTTTGTGTACATATGTACAGTACCCTTGAATGTACTGTACTCTGTGAAACAACAAAGACAAGTCTACATCTGTACAACTGTCATACCTACATATATATATATATATATATATATATATATATATATATATATATATATATATATATGCAGCTATGGGATGTGTTTATACACACACACACACACACACACACACACACACACACACACACACACATATATATATATATATATATATATATATATATATATATATATGCATATACACAGCCATAGCCATTTATCTATCTATATATATATATATATATATATATATATATATATATATATATATACATACATACATACATACACACACACACACATCTGAACACGCTTTGTGACACAGAAGGGTTCCAAAGGAACTGACGTGTACACAAAACAGAGGCATCTCTTGTGTTATAGCATTTAAATCATAAGCAGTTCACCAGAGAAGGGATGGTTGTTGTGTATATGAAGTTTGGAGTGGGGAATGATGGCTAATGTAATCTACTCTAAGGATTGTGGAGTTAGGGTGGGGGAATGATGGGTATGGACCTACACCCCAGCGAACACTTCTGTGTCACTGCTCGACAGTGGCACAGGAAAATAACATACCCAACTGTAGTCATGTTTGACTGTGTATTCTTTACCATTCCTAACTGTGTAATACTTTGTAGACACCAGTCACCACAGTTGGCTACCATGGCATGCTAAAAGACATTACACATGTGCATGCCTGGCTACAGGGTAGTCACACACACAAACACGCACACACTTGCCAGTATTGTGCATACACGTCTTGCCTATGTAAAGGTAACTAGTACAGTGGTATGCAGTTGGGGTATGTGCCACAGAACACATACAATTACACTTACTGATTCCACATCTGAGCTTGGTGACATCACAGGACCAATTGCTTGCAGTGGGGAGGGGGGAAGAGAGAGGTATGGTGGTTGACAACCATAAAGGCCAGTGCAAAAGGAGGTATCTCTTTGGAATGCAGCAAAACCTGCTGCCATGACAGGATGCAGACACAAATACACACACACAAAACCACACTCAGTCTATACTGACACACACACACACACACACACACACACACACACACACACACACACACACACACACACACACACACACAGCCATTTGCTGACACACACACTCAGGCATTTGCTTTCACACACACAAACACAGTTATCAGTGGTGGGATCAGAACTCCAGCCAATCTAAAGATCACTATTATAGTACTATGCAGTTACCAGATGCGCCACAGAGATTACACATCCCAAGGTAGTCAGACTGCCCTTCTGCAATTGAGGACAACAACAGGGAGACTGACAGTCATGAAGTACATAGCTGTAGACCTGTGTGTTTAAAGTAGGTGCCCATTACAACCTGTATGCACAAACAAGACACACTATCCGCAGGTAGGCCTGAGAGGTATAGTTGTAGCACAACAGGAACCTGAACTGGAGTATGGCCATCTGTGGAATGGGACAACTACTATCACTATACAGGGTTACAGTGGGCATGTTCATTCACTTAGTAGCACAGGGCTGTTTGGGATGCACTATGACTACAACTACACAAGGTTAAACTGGGCATGCTCATGCACTTAGTAACGAAGGGCTTGTTGGATGCACTGACTCAAATTACAAAAGGTGGCAGTGGGTATGCTCATACACTTAGTAGCACAGGGCTGTTTGGGATGTGCTCCGATTCTAACCACTGAAGGCCACAGTGTGCATGCTCAAAGACGTACATGTACAGAACATATTGTAATGGACTCCTATTGTAAACACACAGGTTTACAGTTAGGTACATCTTACCTGTCAGTACATAAGCACATCATACTGGTTTACTACCTGATACCTGTATGTGGCCTGTAAATGATATATCTGTGTCTGTGCTGTGTGATACACATGCATACATGTACATAAAGTACTGACATATATATGCTACGTATACACATTCATGCATGTGTGGATGCTACAAACAATAGGTCACCTGGGTCACACAGGCGGATGCTACCTACAACATGTGTCACACACCTTGCTGCCCTGAAAGACATACATTGATAGCAGGTTGTGGACAGTGGCATTATACGTGGAACAGTGGCATGTGCAAGCATAATGTGTGAGCCACCTTGTGTAATGGTACTGAGGTGCAGGTGACAAGATGACCTCTCCTGGCTTTGGTAGTAGTTGTCATTATTAGCAGGACTGCTACCCTAAGTATATCTCACATTGGTCATATATACAAGTTCTGCCACTGTCCATCACCTTACATGGGGCATTTGCTACCAAGCACATTAATGCCATGCACAGTGATGTCATGGTACGGGTGGCAACTGCTAGACCAAAACAATGAGCTAATGTCCTGTTGTTATTATAAGGTTGTCCAGTGTCTGTCATTCCAGGCTGTCATGACAGAACAATGAGCCTTCAACACAGAGCAAATGCATCCATGTTACACGTGTGTGTGAATAATACCTAGGTCGCATTTACTCATATAGCCGCATTCCAGGGCAAATATCCTGCACACAGAAGTAACACCCTGACACCTACATGACAATTGCATTGGATGCTTATGCTAACCCGTGCTAGATGTGTGGCTTTAGTAATCCATTTGCTCAATGTAGAACCTACAATGGGGAATACCGACATCTGTAGAGTGAGGAAGACCTGGCTGATGGCTCTGTAGTGCACAATTGCACTATCATCATATAACTCAGATCCAGACATGTGGGCCATAACAGTGGTATGGACCATATCAGGTGGTGGTGTACACATATTCATAAAGGATACAGGAGACTGTTTGTCATTTTTGCATTTAAGTTACCTGTAACACATTGCACTTAAGTTACCTGGCACTTGCTCACTAAAGCAATTATATAAGTCAGCACTAAAAATTAAAAGCACTACACCCTCACTCCCCACTGGCCCTGGTTTTCAATTATTAAGGAATTCCCAATATTATTCTAGCATGTCCAAAGGTCAGTTGTCAATCTCCTCTCCGGTCCAGCTAGTGAATCTGGGAATCTTGAGACAATGTCACAACTGCCTCATGTACACAGACAACCCTCTCCTCCTCCCAACAAATTCCAACACATGTGAGAGATGCAACCATATAGCCAAACTGGAGGCTAAGCTCTCTCAACTCAGTACTGGCATAACCAGTCAGGAGGAGAAGGAAACCACACTCACTACAATTTCAGTCTCACATACATCTACCACAACAGCAAACCAAACACATAATCACACAAAAACATACTCGGAGGCTCTAAATAAAGATCTGCTGAAGCAGCAGAGACCTCCAAAGCAGACACCCAAGCAGCCACTACCCCAAAACAAAACACATGCAGCACATATCTCACAAAGCCAGTGTGCCAAACAATCACAGCCCTTAAGACTAAACAACACACCTGATACACTTGTAATAGGTGACTCTATCATCAGGCACACTGACGTCCCGCTCACCAGGCTGAACAAGGAGAGGGTCATGGTGAGCAGCCTGTCGGGCGCTAGGATCCGCCACATAACCCAAGCACTCAGGTCACTCCAAGGCAAGTACAAATATGACTCAGTCATTGTCCATGCTAGTGTGAATGACCTGAGACGTACCTCCCTGGACTACATGAAAAGAGACATAAAGGAGCTCTCTGAGCATGTAGCCCAGGCCGGTATGACCCTGACCTTGAGTAGCATCTTACCCTCACCAAGAATGATGCCACAATATGAAGACAAGATGATCAATTTCAACAATTGGCTTAAGTACTGGTGTCATTCAAAGGGGATCCAATGCCTGTCAGCTTGGGATGATATGCTCGACAAGCCACGATGCTTCACTAGGGACGGCTTGCACCTGTCACCCCTGGGCTTTCGGATATTGGCAAAGGCTCTTGCTACCCCTTAGGCAAGGCTCAAAAGACAAACCCACCTCCATAGATATCACAAGGGATAAGAAACTAAGAGTAATGCTACTCAACGCCAGAAGTCTAAACCTCAAGATGCACGCACTCGAAACTCTCCTTAGCATGGAGAACATCGATATCTGTGCAGTAACAGAAACCTGGTTCAGGGCTCCCGAGAGCACCCCAGCACTACCAGGTTATACCTCATACCATGCTTTTTAGCCCCAAAACTTGGACCGAACCGCAAAAGGAGGGGGAGTATCGATATTCATCAAAGATACCCACACCTCCAGGTTGGTGGCAAAGCACCTAAGCATCAGAGACTATCCATGTGCAACTAACAGTGGGTAAAACTGCCTTCCAGTTTATAGCCTGCTACAGACCACCTCCCAAACCCAGGAACCCCACTCGGCCTTCCTGAGAACACTGGAAAATATGAAGGTCTCTCCCAACACCATTATATTGGGCGACTTCAACTACCCAAACATAGACTGGGAGCATTACTCTAGCTCCAACACCCTAGCCCAAAGGTTCCTAGAATTTATAAACTCAAATGCTATGGAACAACTTGTTACCACTCCCACAAGAGGGGAAAACATACTGGACCTGATCATCACCAACATGGGGACTCTATGCTCCAGACCAGAAGTGTATCCCTCACTGGTAAGATCAGACCATAAACTAATCTCACTGGATATTCACATCCCGACCCCACCCCCTGCCCAGAAAACCACAGTGAAAAATTTTTCTAAAGCAAATTTCACACTCCTCAAAACAGAGGTGGAATCCTTCAAAGCCCCCGGGCCTGTGGAAAATATGGCCCAGACTGCAGAATCCTTTATAAACACATTCTATGAACACCTTCAGGAATGCATGGATCATGCAATCACAAATAAAACCAAGACCCAATCCTCCAAAGGCAGAAGTCCTGTCTGGTGGACCCCAGCCATAAACAAACTATACAATAGAAGGAGGAAGCTACTAAATGATAGAGCAAAATCCCAAAAAGGGAAGGCATCACTGATCAGTATTAGCAAAAACCTACGGGCACACATAAAATTGTCTAAGGCCAGCTTCGAGAGAAAAATTGCACAGGACACTAAGGATAATCACAAGGCTTTCTTTAGTTATGTTTGGAACCTGGGTGGTAATTCCCAGATATGCTCAGAATTAGTCCAAAATGACAAAAAATACACTGAACCCACAGACATTGCCAACATCCTAGCTGACAGGTTCAGCAAACTCCCCCACCAAAAGGGCAAATATCTATCCCAGCAGAGTGCTGCCCCCCCTGACATCTCAGATGCTCAGGTAAGAGCCACCCTCTCCAAAGCAAAAAACACAGCATCAATGGGACCAGAATGTGTCCCGGGCTGCGTCCTACATGAACTCCAAGAAGAGCTAAACCCAAACATAAAACTACTGTTCAATCTCAGCCTTACTACAGGATATGTGCCCAAAGAGTGGCGTACAGCAACAGTGGTCCCTCTCCATAAAGTTGGTGCCTCAACGGATCCTGGAAACTATTGCCCCATAAGCCTGACTAGCTTGGTCTGCAAAGCTATGGAAAGGATCATCATGGACCTCATAAATAAAGATATTGGGGACCTACAAACACTGGATCCTACCCAGTTTGGCTTTGTTAAGGGCAGATCCTGCCTCTTAAACCTGGTTGATTTCTTTGAAACAGTCACCAAGGCCATTGACGAGGGGAAGGTGGTCCACACAGCCTACCTGGACCTCGCAAAAGCCTTCGATACAATACCCCACTCGGGCATTATAGATAAGCTCACCAGCTTAAATATAAACCCCTATGTCACTGGCTCAAGGACAGAACCCACATGGTTAGAATTGCTGGAGCCATGTCAGACTCCAAACCAGTTACAAGTGGTGTCCCACAAGGCTCAGTCCTGGGACCTCTCTTGTTTGGTATATATTTCTCGGAGGTACAGGCCAACATGGAATGACTGTGGCTGACCAAGTTCGCAGATGACTGCAAACTGGGCACCATAATCGACTCTCCAGCCGACACAAGCATCCTCCAAAAGTGCCTCATAGAAACAGACAACTGGTGCCAGAGCCATGGCCTCAAGCTAAATGTCAAAAAGTGTATAGTCATCCCCTTTGGCAAAAACAAAGTGCCCACAAATTACCACATAGGTGGTAATCCATTAAGTACAGAAGAAGTAATTAGGGACCTGGGGACTCAAGTTGATAGCAATCTCTCATTTGACAACCACATGGCCAAAGTGGTTAGAAAAACATTTTATATAGCCCACCTAATCATGAAGGGATTCACAGCTAGATCAGGGGAGGTCATTGTGCCTCTTTACTCATCCCTCATCAGGCCCATAATTGAGTACAATGCCCCTTTTGGGATGTACCTTACCAGACACCTGCAGCAACTGGAAAGACCCCAGGAGTACCTTACCAAGAGGATCAAAGGGCTCAAACAGATGCCATATGCTGCCCGGTTAAAGAAACTCCAGCTCTACTCAGTGGCATGCCGCCTGTTCAGAGACTATCTGTGCCTGACGTATAAAGCCATGTCCAACCCGGAATTAATGGACATGCTGCACCTCAGAAAATCCAAATCCCATCAAGCTACGCGCTCGAGAGACTTGAACCTCAGCACTGAAATAAATAGGACATGCTGGAGGGACAGATTCATAACCCAGAGGCTCCCTTCACTCTGGAATAAAATCCCAGTCCAGGTTAGGCAGAGTCCCTCATTGACTCTCTTCAAGAGGAATCTTGATGAGTGGATGGGAGATCGTAGGTTTACCCCGGGTATCACTTCTGTGTCACTGTTAGACAGAGGCACAGTATACTAACCTCGAAAAAGGGCATAGCAAAATAAGTTTAAAATGGGTGGCGAAAGCCAAACACATTCTGGCTAGGCTCATAAATGCCCTAGGGCAGATAGCCTTGTATGAACCTACGAACCTATATGTAAAGACCACTACTTTGACATAACACATCACAGATGGGTCAGGTACAGGTGACAGTGGCAAATGCTGCATTCTAGCTTATATCCTCATATACATCCACCACTTTGTTCCCAGACTACCGACACACATCACATCCATATGTGGTATGACATAGTATGGTAGACCACCAGATAACCCTCGATTGGTGGACTGTACATAGGCCTACATCAACTGTGCAATGTACCCATGTACAGACACAGCTGCATAATGTGTTATGCAATGCAATAATACCACTGTTTGTAACCTGATCAGTTGTACACATACCAGGGTCACTCGGATGTTGCCAGCATTAACATGGTCGACTGTTGCTGTACACCAGTAAACAACACCCTCATGGTTGGATTGACCTAACCGTACCTGCCCTGGATATGTACATCCCACACTCATACAATATATATTACATTACCATAGCTTTCATTTACCTTTCTACATACAGGTGGCTACAGTCATTACACACATGCACATGGCAGATAACATGCTAACAGTACATAAGGTTCGATATCTATGTTGACAGAGGTAATATCCCCTCTCTACTGGTCACTCATGACACCTATCATATCATACAACACCCCATGTGGCATGTATGTCTTTAGTCATGTCCACCTAATGCAATGCCTACAAAAATACCCAAATAACAGGACCATAGGACCTACACAAGGCCTGTATTGACAGACTCAGGAAATCCAGCTCTGCACTGTATGTTCCTGAGTAGTCACAGGTGATATGTTCATGACATGTACAGCCATGTGTGGCCACAGCTCCTACATATACCCCATGTCAACAATTGCAAGCCATGTATGCTGTGTGCTGTCTGGACATTAGCCTTAGTACCACAATAGCCAGTACATGCTGGGGTGAGATGTTTACAAGCCACAGACCTCACACATGCTTGAATGAGTGTACTGCCTAGCTCTAACAGAGCACATTGCTGGCACTCTTCCAGTACACATGAGGTGTGTGTGGCAAATATGATGTGCACACTGTTGACCATTAAAGTGCCCTGGCTTCACCATGGCACTGTCAAGTAACAGTTTGTAGGAGCATGACATAGAATAATGCTGTGTGTGTCATGCTGATATGTGCTGTTGTAATATATGTACACTTGGCTACTCAGTGAAAGTGGTGGTGTCCTACCAGTACATGAATACAACATCCATTATGGTGTAATGCTCGGCTATGTTTCACACATGGCATGGGGAAGGTGAGGAATATATCCTCTTGACCTGCTAGTGCACATACTGATGTAGACAGCATATGTGTACATATATTGCTGTTTGTGTAGATTCCATGTGTGTGCAGTGTCTGATGTCTGAAGGTGACTGTTGTCTTAGTACATCATGCTGTTGCAATACAGCCTTAACATTGCCAACTGTATATGGTGATATGCTCTAAGTACAGTAAGCTGTACATGAGGTATGAACAGATGTTTGCACATGACTACTAAGTGGTGGGACTTCTTTGCAGATGAATGATTATTGAGGACAGCTCACTGGTGTGTTACAAGCAGTCCTACAATAACCTGTGTACCTGCTAAGGTCCGGTTTTGTTAATTGAAGTGGAAGACAGACAATGTAGAATGCTATAAGGGTGACATCGAAGGCACCCCAATGACATCTGTAACAGTAATACCTCCCCTGTGCATATATTGTGCATATATTAGCACAGTTGTCAAAGGAAGGAGTCAGTAAGCATTGTACCAGATGTGATAGTGCAGTACTGCTGTAGTACCTATCATGAGATAGGCAGGTGTTTAATTCACAGTACTGGCACATGTGGGTGTGTGTCCATATATGTCACGTATGGTTGGGAATACATCCCACATGTTATCACTCTCCTGAACACTGTTGTTGAATCCAGTACAGAGTGAAGTGTAGAAAGAAGGGCATAGGCAGGTGGTTAAACCTCACACATGTAAAGTGTCTGTATGTGTGCGACATAGGTGTATATCTTTGTGAATGCCAGTGTGTGTGTGTGTGTGTGTGTGTGTGTGTGTGTGTGTGTGTGTGTGTGTGTGTGTGTGTGTATGTGTATGGCTGTCCAGTTCCTGGAGTGAGGCTGTGTTTTACCATAGTGAAATGTTAATGCCCCCTCCCCCCATCCACTCAAAGCAGTCTAGCATCCCTGTTGATATCATCAATCGTAGATGGGCATACTAACTGCCTGTTAACATGTACGCCCTGTGATGTGACCTGTTGTTACATAGCCTACTGATGGACCCCGTTCCCCACATACACTCACAGCACTGTAGTATCCCTGTTGATGTTCTCGATCTTAGGCCATTCCAACTGCCTGTACATGTGTAATCTCTGTGGCACGTCTTGTAATTGTGTAGTACTATAATGATGATATGCACATAGGCAGGGGTTCTCATCCGAACACTGGAAACTGTGTGTGTGTGCGAGAGTGTGTGTTACTGTGTCCGGAATCTGTGGGTGTGTCTGTGTTTGCATGCTGTCATGGCAGTGGGTATTACTGCTTCCCAATGAGAAGCCACTATTTTCACTGGCCTTTACCCTTGTCATCCAGCATGCCACTCTTTTACCCACTCCTCGCTCCATGTAACTATACCTGTGATGTGACGGCTCTGAACACAGTAGTTTACTACACAGCTATCATGCTCTTGGATCATTAGAACAGTAAATATAATTGAAACATGGGTGAATATAACTGTGATGTGGAAGCTAAGTACATGCAGGTATTGTCATACTGACCTGTGGGTAGTCATCATGTACATATGGGACTCCCACAAACACCAACATCCTCGGGCACATGCAACTACACCTGAAAGAGGAAGGCAGAATGTCAAGATCAACATGCTGTTAGTGTTGTTACACATGATACATGCTGTCAAACGTACAAAATGCATTCTAAAACTGCAATACATGGTATGCCTGCTGCCTGTCAACACTACTCAACAATATTAATCTACAATTGTCTACCTAGTATGTTCACCCTGTGCATCAGACCATATGAACATGTCCCTGCACCGATGGTGTGGATGATAGGGATGCGGCACAGGCACCATCATATGCACAGGGTGATAATGTTTGCCAGAAGCCTAGGCTGTGCCATTGGGTGACATCATGCATGTGTGTTAGGGCCTGTGATATCATTGGGCTTGTGTGGATTTTATGCATGTGTGTGTTGTGGTGCCCCGCATTTGTTTCCAGTGTGTGTGTATGCATGCACACAGGTCTGGCATGTGGCTGGCCTACACAGGGGTAATATTGACAGCTGCAGACTGTACAAGGCAGGTGTCACAGTTCACAGTGTCCAGCCATGTGACCTGCACCTGCCAGGGGTTGCACAGGCACTACCAGGCAGAGGTCCAGATTGGGTACCGTCTGATGACACATGACCACTGGAATCATGTCCCTGTTGGGACTGTCCAGGACCATGTGCACATGGCCTGCTGTATCCTGGTGTGGACTGCACAGCACCAGCAGCACTGCTGCTGCTACTGCCACTATGGGAGCGGGCATGTGCAGTAGCATCTTCCCGTAGACCTTTGACAGGTGATGTAGCTGGCCTACGTCCATTTGCATGATGTCTCACTCCCACCAGATGTTCCAGCACAGACATTCCATGCTCGAGGATTGACATGCCATGGTCAAGCACTCCCACCATGTCACCCAATCATCTATCCAAAACATCTGCAAGATGATGGTGAGCATTTGCAAGTGCCTGGAAGTTGTCAGTTAATGAATGGACAGCAGCCCTCTGAAGCCTTAGACTGTCTCTGTTGTGCTGTTTAGCACATGCCTGTGCCTCCATTACAGTCCGAAACATGCATCTGGTGACTCCAGCTGATGTGCTTGGTCTCGCAGGGGCATGTTGGCCAGTGGGCCTTGTATGACCAGTGCTGGGCACATGCCTGTGTGGGACATCACCAGTCTGTTGACTGGGATCATGGTGTGCAAGCACACCTTCCATAGTCACCACATTTCCCTGTTCCATGCTACCACCCACCAACTGTCCTTTCTATATGGCCGGTGGTGATGGGGTATGTGCAGGCAGGGGAACTGTGTGCGAGGATGAGGGGGAGACAGGTGGAATGGCAACCAATGGCACAGATTCAGCCCCTGACAACCCTACCTGTGCCTCAATCATACTATCATCATCAATGCTAGAGTCTGTGGGGACACTAACATCAGGTGGACTGCAGGAGGGCAACGCACCTACATCAACACCTGTGAGGAGAAGACAAGAACTATTCATTACAAGTTATACCAGACACAGGCAGACAGACAGACACACACAGACAGAAACACACACAGACAGACACAGAGACACACACACACACACACACACACACACACACACACACACACACACACACAGACACACAGACAGACAGGGACACACACAGACAGAAACACAGGGACACACACACACAGTCAGACAGAGGCACAGACAGACAGACAGAGACACACAGACACACACAGACAAACATGCTACATGCAAGTGATATGGCAGATGGCATTCAGCTTAGACAATTATAGTTTCAGCTTAGGCGATTATAGTGGTAGTTATCATACATCCCTGAGTTGCACACAACAGCATGCATGTGGTATAGCAGACGGCATGCACCTTACATAATTATAGTGGTGGATAGCATACATACCTGTATTGCACCATTTGTGTTAGTAGCCTATGCCCCATACCTGCAACACAATGCATGCACTTTGCACCATTGTACTGTGCTGCCATGGTGTGTGCAACATACACCACATGTTAACAGACTACCGCTGACCTTTGTACATCTGCCACTGATGCTTTGTGTTGGCCACCGCCCCTATGTGTGAAGACATGAACAGTAGGATATGTCGACTGCATACTATGTTTGCCTGAGCCCTAGCTTGCATATCTCCCCCAAAGCAGTGCATTTCTGTTCAACATTATTCCATCTACCACTGAGATGAGTGTAGACATTGTGCATGTGGCTGTACACACATGTTTGACATGGCTGTCCCTACTTTGCAATGGTTCCACAGACCAGCACAGGTTTACAGTACACTGGCCTGCTGTGTGGTGTATGACCTTGCCAATCACATGTAGTATGACATGTCTTCTGCTGACATGTTTAATGACATGCATACATGTGTAATACAGTGATGTCCTTTCCAATCTACAGTACAGTAATGATGTCCCAATGCAGGGACGTGTTATAATAACATGGGCCTTCAGCTGATGCAGTGTTGTCTGTCCACCCTAAAAATATGCTGATGTGCAGCACCATTGCAGGGCATCATGTGGCTTCACAATTGCTATACAGTGTGAGCTACTGACACAGTTCATAGCCGTGACTATGTTCACATACAATGCATATCTAATGTGGAATGTGACCCACGTCACCAAGGTGTATACACAATAAACCCTAATGTGGAATGTGTGACACAAGTCACAGAAAGGTATATGGATAACAGCCCTGCACATCTGCAACCATATTACTGATACCTGGCAACTATGCCCACACATGGCTAAATAACAAGTACTCTATGTCCCACATGCCATCTGTGTACCTCACACACATAAGGAGCAGGCATGACAGTGATGTCTGACACCAGCAAGGTAAATGTTCTGTATCTGTGGCTTGATGTGGATGTATGTGTATGTTGTGCAACACATGTATGTATTTGGATACTGTATTGGTGAATGCTTCCATGTCGTGACACACTCCAGAAGTTCAAGACATGTTATGTGGTGGTTTCATGTTATGCCTACACAAGCTGTGCACAGGCCTGTATGATGTTTAGTGTTTCACATCTGCAATATCACCATTACACAAAGGCCATAGTTGTATTGTGTAGAGCCAATGTACAACAGGGTGTACACACATGTACATCACTTCTACTGTGTGTTTTGCTTCATGTCTCTGGCCATCCTCCATGGCCATGTGTACACATGTTCAGTCCAATGGTTGTGATGGCCATCTTATTTCACATGTCAGTGGTATCCCATATGACAATGACGTACACCCATAGATGTCATATGCTTCACTGAGGACAGGGTTATGCAGACAAAGGGTGGTATGTATGGGATGTGAGACATATTTTGCAGGATAGTTGAGCAGTGTTGCAGTCAGCCCACTACATGTCATGGACATGTCTGATAGCACATGACATTGTGTGACATTCATAGCAAGGGTATAGTCCATAAGGGTGTATCCTGTTGGCCGGGCATACTCCAGCTCCAACACATTTAGTGTGTGTGCACAGATATGCTCTCTGTACAGTACTGTTCATATTCCCAACATGTGTAATGCTGCTATGTAGTACCTGTCCCTACAGTGGAACACACCTCCACCATTGTATTCACTGTTGTTCACACATCTGGCAATGACAGTTTGGAAGGTTTAGTGTAGGTGTTTCATATAGTCTTCAATTGTTTCACATAGGTAAAAAGTGTGATGCATTGCAGATCTGACCAGTGTCCATTACCAGGACCACCATATATTATGTGTACGTGTGTTATGGCAGATAGCATGCAATTAATATGTTCCGTGCATTATCAAGCCTGGTAAATAATAGCAATCTCACCTGACACTGGCTGCTGTCACTGAAAAACACCATATGTACCTAAACAGAAGTGTCACAACAGTAAGATCATTATCCACACCTGTGTGGTAGCTACAGGGTGCAATGTCTATGTTTGTACATAAGCCAGTACAATACACTATACTATGGAGTATGCACATCTGTGCATACATAGAGAAGCAGACTATAGTATGTGGCATGTGTGCATACATGCTTTGCATATGATGTTACATTACATATTGTACAGTAACACATGTAACTATGTGATATATGGTTGTGTTTTATGTGCAGTAGTGACTTACCAGGCAACTCCAGGCTCAGTGATTGAGAGACACCCACCTCTACAATACCAGCTAAAGCTTGTGGATGGAGGTCTGCAGGTGTCCCCAGATCAGCCAGTAGCTCCTCAGTACGTGTGAGTGGGGGCTGGGTGAGTGCCCCCCCCACCTGTTGCACTTTGTTCCCTGGAGATTGCATTAGCATGTTGTTTCGCCCATCTTATCAGGTCAGTGCAGTGTCGGCGCACCTGCTGCTAGGTGTGATTGCGACCACCATCATTTACCCTCCTGCAGAGTTCCTCCCACAGGGCATCCTGCTGCTGTGCATCCTGCGGCACATGGCTGAAGAGCGTTGTGTAGTTGTTGAGGAGGTATGGGATGAGGACCTCATCTTCCAAGCAGCTGTACAGCGGCAGTCTGCTACATGGCATACCTGGAAGACATAATGATGGAGACAGGTCACAGTAACTCACAGAGAAGTATAGTGGTGCAGCTGAACATACATGTGTATCACATTTATTAAGATTACAAATACGTCTTTGTAGATCTACATGACACTAACACCACTGACATGTATACGTCACACACATTTGACAGCTACTGCTGATGTGATGTTATCGCCATATATGTGTGTGTCATGTGATGGCATTGCTCATACACCATGTGGATGTTGTCTTGACGTGGGTATGTCTGTTTGCCTGTAGTGATGTCTTTACCTATCATCACATGCCTGGATGTGTTCACATTAATGCAATCAATGTTAATGCTGTGTATATGCCACATATATAGTCATACATAGCCATTAGGGACATGACCTGTGACCCTGCAGACTTGCAGGCATGTATGTGTTTTGCCCTATAGATCTACATGGCACTGTACAGCTGTGTAGCATCCTGCCATGTATTGCCTATGTTGCACATGTGTAACACATGGGACAATAGCTAGCCTGATGGTATTTGCAGGGTTGGATATCAGCTATGGCATGTATGGTCATAGTGATCTAGTAGGCTATATGCCCTGGGCCATTTATGAGCCTAGGTAGACAGGTTACCTAGCTGCAGGCAACAGACAGGTAGGTTTCAGTGGCCAGTTCAAGCAGTGCCACAGAACCGATACACATGGTTACTGATATATTTGGCATGAGGTCATCACACCATGTCACAGAGAGGGGCAATGTGCAGCTTCACTGGACATGGATGCATAGTATGGCAAGAGTATGTTAAGTGCATGGGACAGGGATCTGTCAGGCATGTTGTGATCCTTGTACTAGAAAGGTGGATGTCCATGACATATGTGTTTATTTGGGATTAGGATGTGTTAAGTGTAGCATGTCCAACACCTCTTTGTTGGACATGGCTTTATTCAGGGTAGACTGCATGCTACATAGTGCAGCTAGGGATTGTGAAGGCCAGTGTAGGCCATCTACACATGGGCAATAACCCTTAAAGGAAATATGTGATCTATTATGGGTCACATGGCTGTTGAGTATGGCTGAGCAGTTATCTCTATATTCCTGGATGGCACCCTGTCATTATTAGGGGTGCCACATTTGACTACATGTCTTTTGTGGTGATGTAACTATCAAAGGGAAGTACTGTCCAGCTGCATCCCATACACACAGTTGCCATTATGTTGACCGCTGCCTAGGTGGTAGTTAATGGGTACAGGGTTTGTAACATAGGGGATAACAATGCAATATTTAGCTGTCAGATTGTGGCCATACATCACACCACACATCTGACACACTAAGGCCCTTCTCTATGTTGAACGCAGCACACAATGAATTGACTATTGCTCCTAGTTCATAGCCATTTGCAGACATCAATAGGCTGATGGCTTCTGTGTTAGTCTGTGTGGTATAGATAACAAAGAGGGGGAGTACCAGGAATGACCCCTGTATTACTGTGGCTGGCACTGGTTTGATGTGTGTGTATTCATCAGACACCTTCAGTAGTGTGGGTTCTGCCAGCAGTTCAGTTGCCAACCACTCCTGTGACATAGAAATATGCACCTAGTTTACTGAGTGTAGCTGGAACACAGTATGGGTGATGGTGTCCTACGACCTGGCAAGGTCATGATATGCAGTGTGAATCAACCCTACATCTGTACTGAGTACGTCAATTACATTGACCATGGTACATGGCCGTACAGACCAGACTCAGCAGGGTAGTTGTGCACTATGTCCCATTATCAATGGTGTCTCCCCCTTTGTGGGGTGTGATAACTGTTGCTGTGCACCATTTGGTGTGTACACAGCCTGACATGGAGCTATGATTGGACATGATGTGTATGTGGACAGCTGAATGTTCTTACTTTTGTGTAGGATACTCCCTGGGATGTTGACAGGTCCCATGAAAGCTGTATGCATGGCATTAGAGATTGCAGCTTGTACCTGCATAGTCGCTAGTACAGGGGTCCTGTAGTGTACATGGATATATTACTAAGTGTACCTGGTGGGGGTGGGGAGGGTGGGAGTGGGTTTAGGTTCTCTGAGACCCTATCTGGATGAATGGGTGCTATTTCTGTCGGTGCAGTACTTCTCCTGCCATAGTGCTGTGCAGCACGGCAGGTCTTGTCGTTGTCATTATGATTAACGATTCACAATAGTTTATGTATTAATGGTTGGTGTTCGGTGGTTAAAATTGTCCTTTAATTAACATTGGATTTACAAGTAACCGAGCACTTTATTTTACACCATACTTACTTTTTAGCTGGCAGCTATTTAACAGTGGACACCATTCACAATAATTTCATAGGTAGCCGGTCTAACTACTGACAAGGAGGATTGATTTTATTACAAGAAACTGATGTAAAACATGGTTAGAGTAACAGCGATTATGTCTAACATGTATTTTAAGCAGGTTTTATGGTTTATTTACGCTCACAAGAGCAATAGTAAATATGACTTTAAAGAAACTTTTTAAACCTTGAATACTGGGACCTGATAGGCCAGTAATTCAATGAGAGGTTACTTAAACTGCATTTTAAGATTGACTGTTTGTCTGAAGAAGTCCGGATAGGATCCAGACGAAAAGCGCTTAACATTTACAGTCTGGTTTTTGTGCATTCACATTCATAGTTTCAGTACTTGTTAGTACTTTTCATGGTTTATGTTTTACTTTTCAACTTGAATAAAACTCTGGGGAGTATCTCTGCCGTTTGGAGTCTAGTGCTTTTGTGGATTTCTTCAGTTTGTGTTTCATTCATTGCTGCTATTACGATTAATGACACAGCTATAGAATGCTCTGTGCTTGGCCTCATAATATGTGGCTGACTGGTTTTATATGGTGTATCTGCATCTTACTGAGGCTGACCAGTGATCACCTATACTCATGTGTGTTCACTCTTGCAACAGTTACTACCTTCTGTGGTACAGTTTAAAGCATGGTACCACCAGTTTGCCTACTTGTTTATGTTGGGTTGACTCCTGGTTCTGTTTCAATGGCACAATCACTGCACATATGTGACTACTTAAGGTTCATTTGTGTAGGATTCAGCATTTGCACATGCATTGCCCATCTGCATGGGTGCCATGTCACTCACCAGTCTGCTCTTAGGAAACATAACATTAGCATTGGAGACTAACTGTGTAGCATACTGTTAGCCCTGTTTGTGTGACTACTGTGATCCAGGTCAGTGAGGTCGATGGAATCCAACATGCATTGAGCGCAGGTGTTGGTACATGAGGAGTCTTCCCAGTTCATAATGGAATAGTTGAGAGTAGCCAATATTATGGTTCTGTCTCAGACCTAATCTTCCCCATTACAGCACATTATGACAGTTGGGAAGTCCGTGGCCTGGTGGGTGATCTGTCTCAAGGTGCATTTTGAATTCCATTGTGGCACAAAGGTAGTTGCTCAACATAATGCATCTGATGTTATGCAAGTGCAATTAGCATGGAGGTGTACATATCCTTCAGGAATATGGACACACCTGTGGCCCGTGTGTTCCAATAAAGGATAATGGGCAAAAGGTGAGGTATGTGTTATAACATGGTCATGCAGGTGTGCTCTCCTGAGCATTGAATCACTGTACAGATATGTTCTCCATGTTAGGGATTGACATATGTGTGTCCATACAGTGTTTCTGACATGTATCATTGTGTAGTGAGACCCGCAGTTTATTGCTTGGCTGTCCCTGTAACAGCAGTGGGCCTTCACCTGAACCGTGCATGATGAAGGCATTATAATGGAAGCATGAGTCCTAGGCTGTATCCAGATTCCCAGGGGTGACAGGTGCAGGCCCTGTCTGGCAAAGCATCATGGCTTGTCAACCATGTTATCCCAGGATGACAGATACTGGATACCCTGCGACATGCACCACTACACTGGACAATTGTGAAATACAATCCTTTTGTCCCTGTACTGCAATATCATTCTGGACAATGGCAGAATGCTACCCAGGCCTTGGGACATACCTGCATGGGCTACAAGACCTGACAGTTCCTACATGTGTTTCCATGCAGTCTAGGCTACTGCATCACAGGTCCTGCAGAACAACATGGAATATGCCAGAGCCATGTGTATAGCTCCAATGGTGGTCTGAGTGTATGAGTATGTAGCTAATCATGGCAGACAGGCAGCTGACAGTATGTATGCCCTCGTATAGGTCGATGTGTAACATAGTGCTAGAGTTTGCATTCACAAATGAGTACTGTTGGGCATGTTTCCAGTCATGTGTTCAGAGGTGTGGCACAATTATGCAAACTATGTCATACAGTTTGTGTATTTTGGTGTCTGTCTCTTCCTGCTTGGGAGGGTCACTTGTTTGACCAGATACTTAGATGCGACTGTGAATGTGTGTGATTTCCAGTAGTGTGTGTGGGTGTTCTTACTGTGTTCTGGTAAGGGTATGTGTTGGTTGTGTTGATGAGCTGAATGTGTTATCCTACACCTCATGACTGTCCAGTCCAGTCATGGCTGTAGCTGCATTCCAGACAATGTGTGAGGCATGGTATTAGGTGGGTCTGGCAGTGTAAATGACATAGAGATTACATTCCCCCAGGATGGCCACATACACAAAGCTGGCATTAGGAAACACCAGTAGCTGACTAGTGGACACGCCTGTATGAGCAGTCAGTACTACAAGTACCAAGTACTGTATTTAGTTTATGTATTGCCTATGAAGATGTTTTAGACAGTGATTCTCACATGTAAATATTTGTGTCATGGATGTGACAACACTGGCTATTACAGAAACATTATAGCTACCTTTAGCAGCAATCCTCTGAGGAGCACATCACATCCTGTTAGTTGATTACAGATGATGCAAGTGTCTACAGGTCTGTTTCCTTCTCTGGGTATATACTCACATATCCACCAGGACCATGAGCTCTGTTGGGCACAGACACCCACTCCCCAAACATAGTTATATATCAACAGGCTCTGATGCCACTATCAGCATGATCAGGATATAATCAGATAGTGTGAGCTATCACCTATGATGCAGCTATTACACATGGGCAGCTGTCTCCTACATTTTACACTCTTATTGCAGATGTTATACTGGAGTAAAAGATGGTATGCAACCTGTTTCATTACCAGTGCTATGCACTACCTTACATACAGTATGTACAGTCGGCTGTTAGGATGGCACTGAGAGGTTGGGCTACACAAACCTGGTAGTTCAACCAGTGTGTCTGTACTCTCAATATCCACTCTATGTAGGTGTGCACATAGCCATTTGGCCCAGCCCTGTAAAAAGGGTCACTACACATTTGCATAACATGTACACATGCACAGCTGTTATTGCTTGCAAACGATAGTAGAGAGGTGGATATTACATGTCTTATGTGCATGGATAGTTACCTGGCTCTTCCAATTATCTTTGCTATCATGCTGCTAACCTGTCAGATGAATACTAATGCTATGTATCCTGTCATTGAGTATTGTAATTGCCAATAGATACAACTACTGTTTGCATAACATAACAGAACTGCTATGTAGAATAGAATACAGATCTGCCTAGAATACTGTACATTACACAGTTATTGGCACAATATCCCACAATGCACACCATATTTGCACGGTAAGCCCACCTTTAACATGTTCATCTTACTTATACAACCATACATATGTCGACTATTACAATATATAGACATATCCCCTGTTATAGCACATACTTGTTGGACCAGTCCTGACACTGACAGTGGCTGGAAGCGAATTGGTGGGTTCCAAACCCATATCATCCCTTGTGGTGTATGTGGAGTGTGCCGTGTGACCTACAGCAGTACACACATAGAATACTACAAGCACTACTACTGCTCAACAATACATCGCTGCAAGATAGCTATTTCCACTATATGCATTGATTACACTGTAATTCCTACAGTACAGATACTACATACACAGATATACTACATGTTATACATACCGTCTTAGTAATCGGAGGTGTTATTAACTAGTGTAATACTCGTTTTCGGTTCCTCTTTCACTGTTTTGTTCTGTCCTACAAGTAGATACAGATGGTTTGAATGTGTGACAAGGCAACCTTTTATAATTACAGATTAGTAACATGTGCTATCCCGATGGCCAATTGGTGTTCCTAAGTAGCTAATTACATGCACATCAGCTGCGCTGCTACTGCCTTAGCCAATATCATGGCTACAGTGGAGTATAATTGAGTACTCTACTTGGGCGTTGTCCCTTTGCCTTACGTGTGAGGAAGACAGCACTGAAGTTTTGTTTGGAATCTATTGCAACAGCTGTATGGAGATGAACAGTAATATATTGTGTGTAATGCCTAGAGGAGTTGGTCTAAATGTGAGTACTGCTGTTATATTTCTGAACATTGCTACTTGTGCAGGGTTTGTCTGTACCTAATACTTCTGCATATGTGTCAGTCCGGCCAGGTTGTTTGACCAGCTCAAGGCTGCATAGCTATGCATATAATGTTAGGGGGTTTACAGTGTGCCTACCAGACATATTTAGTTTGGTGTTACTGTGTATCATACTGTGCTAATAATCAGTACTCGATAAAACTTCCTGGTGTACAAACCTTTCAACCCTCTGAAACGGGATTAGTTCATACAAACCCTGTTACATCAGCAGCTGCTCAATTGTATAATGATGACTATTTCACATAGGGCCATTTTAGTGTGTCTGTGTCCAGGTATGTTAAGGTTTCAGCAGATGTTGTACAGTAGTTGCATAATTGGTTATGGTATGACAGTATGTATTGATGTAATTATGTCGGTTGTGGGGTAGATGTTGGTGGGTGTACATAGCACATTCAGGTGTGTAGGAACCCCTTTTATACAACGTCTATATGTGTGTGGGTGTTTTTTCCCTATGTGAACACCTATCCCTTAGTGGACTAATATTATGGTAATTGCAGGCTGATTCATTAAGGCACTATTAAATGCTTCCTGTATAGCATGCAGGTACTGTTAGTCCTTGAATCCTTTTGGCAATACATTGGAATGTAATAAAGATTTGCAAAATGAAAGCTGTTTGTGTAATTCTGCCATGGATATTTGCAGTCAATGCAGTTTTGTTGGTGACTGTGTCCATAGAACATATTTGTAACAGTGTATTGGCATATACTCTTCATATGTTATGTTCATATTGTTTGGGGGGGGGGGGCGGAATGTGTGATTGCTATGGTCCATGTTATAATCAGATATGACCACTTTGAATGCTGTCTACAAACATGTATGTATGTGTGTGTGTGTGTGTGTGTGTGTGTGTGTGTGTGTGTGTGTATATATTTATTTATTTATATATGTGTATATATATTTATATATATATATATATATATATATATATATATATATATATATATATATACATATATATGAAAACACTTTATAACCTCAAATTACTGAAATGTCGAATTTCAGTATTTCGAGACTATAAAGCCGAATGTTAAAAATAGCAAAAGGTCATAATCGCAAACTCGAATATATGCCGAATTCGCAGTTATGACCTTACACTGCATAATGTCTGGGATTGTGTTTTGATGGTGCGCGGTGCCGTGTGTGGATGTAGGTGTTATGTCAGGTAAATGTTTTCTAAGGGTTTTGAGTTGGAGTTAGAGTGTGTGTGAGTGTGCTGATGTGTTTGATGTGTGTGTGAGGGGTCGGAAAATGTGCGTGTGTGAGTTGGCTTTTGTTTTGTGTTTGTGCAATCTTGGAGTTAGTATATATAAGTAGGGGGGGTGTGAGGGGCACAGTCCCCCACATGGAGGGTGCAGGGGGGCTTTCACCCCTGCTTATGTGTGTATGAGTTGTGTATGTGTGTAGTTTTGTTTGTTTATGTTGTGATGTGCGTGTTGTGGTGTATGTGTGGTATAGTGTATGCGGTGTTTTCGGTGTTGTGAATTTCGCGAGGTTTTTTTATGTCGGTGTTTTGTGGATTCGGTTTTATTGTCTCAAGATACTGAAATTCGATATTTCAGTATTTCGAGGTTATAAAGTGAATCCATATATATATATATATATATATATATATGTGTGTGTGTGTGTGTGTGTGTGTGTGTGTGTGTGTGTATATGTATATAGATATATACGTTATTGCATACATTTATCTGATTTATCTGTACTTCCATAGATGTGTAGATGTCTTTAACCTATCTATATATCTACATATATATGTAGACCTGTATATATCGACATGTCTCTATGTATCTCTCTCTCTCTCTCTCTATATATATATATATATATATATATATATATATATATATATATATATATATATATATATATATATATATATATATATTGATATATGAGCATACACCTTTAATTGGGTACATGGTGGGTTGTCCTATTTCAAAACATTCCTCCCTTTTGTGTTTTAACTTGTCTGCATACACAACTGGGATAGGTACATCCCAGGTAGCTTAGTGTTAGGTTACTCTGAGGATGGAGTATATGGTTGCGGGTTCTACTCCTGGAAGGTGTTATTATTTTACCTCTCAGAGTAGGCACTGGTAGGGAAAGTATGAATAATGCACATTTACACGGTTGTGAGCAGGTTTGCCCGTAGTCTGCACAACGTTAAGCAAAGGTCAAACGTGTGAAGCACTTCTCCATTTACCATGTTGCAGCGCTGCTTACCGTCATGCAAACATGTGAAAACCCGCTGACAACTGCTTAAGAGTGCTTTAATCCACTTGCATCCAAAAACTCTTATTCTGGCCATCAACAAACCTAACAGCCCTTGCAGGTCTTGAACTTGGGACCATAAACACCACAGGCAGTGACCTTAACACTAAGGCATCTGAGATATGCATGAATGTTGTGGTGTTTAGAATATACATTGTACTACAGACATTCCTCACTACTGAAAACAAATGTGGCAATCAGTTGGTGTACATATGTCTGATACATGTTAATGTTCATATGTTTGTGAAAGTAGGTGTTGCAATGTGACATGACAGGGTGTGTTATTAATGAGTAAGGTTTTTGATTTGTGTCCTTTTTATATTGTCCCCATACTCCATGTATGCCCCTCCAGTTCACTTATTGGACATCCGACCCAGGCCCTCCTTGATGCATGATTGCATTACCCATCATTCCTCCCCCACCCCAATCTTCACATACACAACAACCACCCCTTCTATGGTGAATTAGGTTAATATTCATTGTTATAATACCAGAGCTGCATGCGTTTTGTGTCCACTCCAATTCCTTTAGAGTGCTTCTGTGTCACGAAGTGTGTTCACAGATGCATATATATATGGCTATTGATGTAACTGTATAATATATATATATATATATATATATATATATATATGTGTGTGTGTGTGTGTGTGTGTGTGTGTGTGTGTGTGTGTGTGTGTGTGTGTGTGTGTGTGTGTGTGTGTGTGTGTGTGCAGACAGCAGACATCACTGATATATATATATATATATATATATATATATATATATATATATATATATATATTTTCATATTAGTTTGTAACAGTAATACATCTGTAAACTGGAATGTGTTGCTTCACAAACTACAGTACATTACAATGTACTGTACATATGTACACAAAGCCACTGTCCCATTTGTGATCATTACAGTGAAATTCATATGGTATAAGGTGTAGTTTCAGGACCATGAAACATGTGTACACCTCGGATGGCTTAGCGGTAAGTCCCATGACTATAGTGTGCATGGTCCAGGGTTCGACACCTGCGATGCTTTATGAATGTTTTTTACTGCAGAATAAGGCTCATTTAAGCAGTTGTAAGCATGTTTAAAAGTGTTTGCGTGACATTATAGCAGCGGTTAAACACAGTTAAACAAACATTGCAACGTATAACCTGTGCGTGCAAACACGGCCACATCTGCTAACTACTCCATATATATACCTGCCAGTGACGTAACATCTCACTATGTGCTGACATGACATTACATTCTCTGTTGACTGTACTCTCCTGCACACACGGGTTTATATGGGTGATTTGAATGTTTATTATACAGACGATTACTACCTATATATGCAAGCTGTGGTTAATGTATACTTTTGCACATGATAAACATCCCTGCCTTTATCGGGATTTTAACCTTGAATGCACAGATACTATGTGGATGCTGTAACCATTACACTGTTGACATTAATGTTGTTTCCGCCTATTTCCTATTTAGATGATTTCTATGTGTAAGCTAGGCTAAGCAAAGGGCGGGAGCCCCCAAACTCACTGAGCTTCACGTACTCTTGACATAACAACATATAACAAATGTACTGTGAGACAATACATTACATTCCTACCTACATTAGGCATAGCCCCTCACTGACACACTTCAAGGGAAACCTTGTTGTTTGAATGGGTAACAGACTATATATCCCTAGGATCATGTGTCCCAGAACCATGCAGCTAGGGGTTGGGGGAGCCTTTCCAGTTTGATAGCTGCAAGACCTGTTGGGGGAATTGAATGGTGTTGAATTGCCACATTAACATGCCCTCTTTAGATCATTAAGTGCCCCTATCACCTTCCACAACCGCAGTCTTCAACAGCTTCCAGCAACTCTGCCTGGAATTGCTTCATTGGCTATGCTTGACAGAGGCTCAGTTACTTAATCAATGGTGTGGGGAAGGCCAACACACTATTGCTATGCTTCTAATCTAATTGTCCTTGGGAAGATAGACAGTAGGCTATCTGTGAACCTCTAACATGCAGGCCATCACAGCCATAATATCTGAATAAACAGACCTTCAGATCGCAATATACAGTGTGAACTCACCATGTAGTCAGGAAACAGTAGAGTACAGCAAGAACATACAGAACACTGATACTTAGTCACTCCAAAAGCCTATCTTGGAAGCTAGAAGACTTGTATAAGTTTAAGGCTTTCTATGGCTTACCACTAGGTCACCTACAGGGGAGATGAAAAACAAGCACAGATGGGGAACATGCATGCAATGATACCATACTGGCTTATGTGTCAGCCTTACACTTTGGAATACTGGGCAAGGCTATTGGCACCCCCATGGTGCCTTTTTTAGGAGAGTCTTGAAGGTGAATACCAGCTCCATAAACAGCACAATAGCAGATTCAATGAGGTTTATGCTACTCAATACCAGGGGTTGTGATCACAACATGCATGCACTCACAGCACTCCTCAGGATGGACACCATCAACATCTGTGCATTAACCAAAATCTGTCATAACGCTCCTGAGAGCACACCAGCACTACCAGACTACAACCCATACCACACATTTTAGCCACAGAACATGGACTGACAGACATGGAGGGGTTGTATCCATATTCATCAGGGATACCTACACTTCCAGGTTAGTGGGGCAGCATGATACCTCTGTGATCACCCATGTGCAGCTAACATTAGCCACAACTGCAATGTGGAATATGGCCTGCTACAGATCACCCTCCATGACCTAGGATCTCCACTCCACCTACCTGGAGACAGTGGAGAACATGACAGTCCTAATTCACACCCTGGCATTGTTCAATGTCAACTACCATACCGCTAACTGGGAAACGTTCTCCGGTACTCACTTTCAGGACCAGCGCTTCCTCGAATGTATCACCTCATATGCCCTGTATCAGGTGGTAACCTCCCTAACGTGGGGTGGAAACTACCAGATGTGATCATCACCAACATGGGCAACAGGTGCACTACAGTGGAGGTTAACCGATCATTGGTTAGATCTGACCATGAACTATTCATTGTTTCCACACCCTAGCATCTCCCCTACCCATGAATACCACAGTGTATACCTTTCCTACAGCTAAATTTACACTACTAATGACAGGGGTGGGGGGTTTCACAGCCCCCACGCTAAGGAGAAGTTCTGCTCAAGATACAGACATATTTACAAATGCAATCTATTAGCACCTACATGGATGTATGGATCGTGCCATCGCTGGCAAACCAAGACTCACTCCTCCTAGACAAGGACACCAGTCTGGTGGACCTCTGCAATAAACAGGCTATACTACAGACATAGGACAGTGTTCCAGACACACAGCAAATTACACAAAGGGCAGACATCCGTGACCACTATTAGTATGATATGTAGGTCCCTCATGACATCATCCAAGGCTAACATCAACAGGAGAATACGCAAGGATTCAAAAAATAACCACAAAGACTTCTTTGGCTATGTCAAGGATCTGTGTGGTGACACACAGATTTGCACTGTGCCAGTGAAATATAGCACAAAATATGCTGACCCTACTGATATTGCCAACATCCTTGCAGATACATTCGATGCATACTTCACCCCTAAAGAGCCAACAACACTACCCGAAAGGTACAGTATCCCAACCATCAGAGACACATAGGTGGAAATGGCCCTCTCTAACAGCAGAACACAGCATCGATGGAGGCAGATGTTGACCCAGACTGCATCTTACAAACTGTACAAGACAAGCTACCCCCCCACCTAATTAAGCATTCCTACCTCAGCCTCTCCACAGGCTACATGCCCATACAATGGCCCGTGGCAACATTCCACTCCATCATGGAGAAATCACAACTGACCTTGGTAACTACCACCCCATAAGCCTGACTAGCCTGGTCTGCAATGGTATGGTTTGCATCCTCATGGCAGTCATTAATAATGACATTGGTAACCTTCGAACACGTGACCCAACCCAGGGCAGCTTGGTTGAGTGCAGTTCATGCCTACTGAACCTGTTTGATGTTTTAAATACAGTCACCAAGACATTAGATGACAGGGGAGGTGGTTCACACATACTACCTGGACCTCACCAAGGCTTTTGACACCATGCCCCACTCAGGTATTATTGATAAATACACCAGCCTGTACATTCACCCATACATCCCAGGTTGGGTTGCCAATGGACTTACACACAGAACCCACATGGTACGCCTAGTGGTCTCCAGGTCCAACTCTTGAACAGTCATGACTGGTGTCCCATAGGACTCAGTCCTGGGAGCCCTACTGTTTGGCATATACGTCTCAGATGTACAGGCAAACACAGGTGGACTATGGCAGACCATGTTTGGCAATGACTGCAAACTGGGAGCCATGATTGATAGTCCAGCTGACATGGACATCCCTCAGGGGGCCTCACAGAGAATGTCATAGGGTGCCAATGACACAGCTTCCAGCTAAGTGCCACTAACTGCATGGTCATTCCATTGTGGAATTGGCACCCACATATTAACACATGAGTGGCAGCCACTTTAATACAGACGAGGTAATGGGGTATCTGGGGACTAAGGTAGATAGTGATCTACAGATGAGGTAATGGGGTATCTGGGGACTAAGGTAGATAGTGATCTCCCCTGTGACAATCATATCTCCACAGTAGTTAGGACATCATTCTATGTAGGCCATCTGATTACTAAAGGATTCCCATCTAGACATAATGCGGTTATAGTGCCCCTTTACTCATCACTCATCAGTCCCATCATAGGGTATAATAACCCATGTGGGATGTACCTCAGAGGACATGTCCAACAGCTGGGGGGGGGTCCACAAATGTACCTCACCAAGGGGAATACTGGCCTCAAACATATGGCCTATGCAGCCGGACTGAATAAACCCCTGCTTACTCAGTGGCATCTCGTTTACCCAGAGATGATCTCCACTGACCAACACAGCCATGTCGAACTCAGGCTTGATGGATATGCTCCACCTATGAGAATCCATGTCACAGTGAGCCACACATTGTAGTGAGCTGACCTTGCCACAACAATAACCGGGAGATGCTGGAGGGACAGCTTCCTGTCACAGACACTCCCCATACTTTGGAACAACATCCCTAACTACATTATACAGAGCCCCTCACTAACACTCTGCAAGAGAAACCTTGAAGGGTGGATGGGGAACAGTAGATGCACCCCAGGGATCCCGCCATTGGCTCTGCTCCACAGAAGGATGGTTAATAAATCAGTGGGGTGGCAAAAGCTGACACATTTTGACTGGCCTTATGAATGGCCTCTGGCAGTTGGCCAAGTACCTACCTATGAATCTGTACATACAGTATCTGCATATGCAGATAGCTTAACTTACTGTTCAGGTGTTGACTTACCTTGTGCCAATGACTGTTGTGTGTGCAGTAGTTGAGGGTTGCCTGTGTTGGATGTACACAGTAGACTGCCTATACATGACAATTTACAGGTAGTCTTGTGTGTGTACCATCCATTTTTACTGTGTGTGCAGGTGGAGGAAGGTGTCAGTCCCTAGGTGTCTACACTGTCAGTGTGTGTGTGTGCTATACGTTCCCTCTTTGCCAAGGCGTGGGCATACTGGGCACACCTCCGTCTGCCTACTGGAGCTGGCTCAGGGTGTTCGTGGTCTGAGAACTTCTGTGCCTGTGGGGCCCTTGGCAATGGTGGTGGGCTGTGAGGGCCTTCACCATTCTGTCCCTGCTGCAGCTGTTTCTGCAGGACCATATTGTGTAGCATGGCACACACTATGAAGATGTGGGCACACGTGCCTGGAGAGTACTGCAAGGCTCCACCAGATATGTCCAAGCAACAGAACTGTGATTTCAGCATCCCAAACACACGCTCTATGATGATTCTGGTTTGTGCATATGCCTCATTATGGCATTCCTGCATGGGTGTGTGTGCATTTCTGATGGGAGTCATCATCCACGATTCCAGTGCATAACCAGCATCCCCCATCAGGTGGCCATTTGGGATGTCCCCCCGGCAAATAACCGATACAGCTCTGAGGGATGCCAGATGAGGGAGTTGTGGTAGCTTCCAGGACTGCCAGCGCACACATCCATGATAATGCCCTGAGCATTGCACATGACCTGGCAGTTAATGGAGGGGTATCCCTTGCGGTTTATGTAGCGCCTTCCCTGCCTGGTGACTTGATGTGTATGTGCATGCAGTCTATTGCACCCAGTACTCCGTGTATTCTGCCACATGGTGGAAGAGACTCATATTGCTGGCCAACTCCTCCTGCATTCAGGGGAAGTATATGTGCTCATTGGCATGTGGTAACATGGCATCCAGGAAATGGTGTAGTACCCTGGATGTTGATGCCTGTGAGATACCCATGATATCCCCAGTTGGTCTTTGAAAGGTACCTGTAGCTAGTATTCTCAGGCTTACACATACCTTTGTATCCACTGGGATGGGTTCCCCTCTGTTTGTTCTGGCTCTGAGGCATGGCCGGCACAGCTCCACAAGTTGCTGTAGGGTGTCGCAGTCCACCCTGTAATGCTCTACTATCTCCAGATCATGTAGCCCCTGGTAGGTTAGCCTGGGTCTGAACACTCTCCTCCTCCTCTGGTTCCTGCGGTGGTTGTGTGCATCATCCAGTCTCCAACACATGCTGGTAGATCAAAGCTATGGCAGCCCCTAACATGTACATAATAAAAGTTCCCCATATGTATACACCACTGGTGCAGAGTGTATGGGACTACTCAAATGTGTGTGAGGTGCTTTCACACTTTATAGTATTGTGCTATGGATGCTGCTGAAGTAAGTGGGTGTGTATGAACTATTCCAGCTGCTGTGTGTCTTAATTATGGGTTTTGCAATGAGTATTGCAAGTGTGGGGCCTTTACTGTGGAGATCTACTTGCCTGCTTTGATTAAAGGGTTGCCCTTTAATTCACTTTTAGACCTGGATTCCCTCCCATTATCAGGCATGCATCCACCTGCCTTCTTTCTTGTTTTGTACTTTTCCTACCCAGTCATGGTGAAATATGCCTTGTAGCTGATATACTGCATATTGCCTTTGTTCTGCTTTGACACTTTGCTGTTTTATTTACAGTACAGCCCCTCCCCTTCCCTGTTCTGCAGGTAGGTTCTTGCAACCTTGTTAGCTGTTGTCAATGGCCCACTGTAGGCTCCTAGGTGTTAATTAGTCATTTGTACTCCAATTTCACTGCTGCAGCATTTCCTTATTTCTTTCCTATATCCTTCCTGTTTTGGCTGCAGTGCGCGACTCGCATACCTGTTTGCTGGGTTTACACGCATTTTTATCTCGTTCACATGCATACTCGGTTACCTTGTGTACTCTCAGCTAAGCATAGCTATGGGTGATTTGACACACCCCTATCCTGCAGTTTTGCCTAGCTAGGGGCAGACCGGTTTAGCAATGCTCCAATGTGTTTACAGCAATGGTGACACCCCCCCTCTTGATGTCATCTTTATCTCAAGGGCTCACCTCGGTGTTATAATGCTACGCTGAGAGATGCATCCTTACACTGGCGGGGAGTCTGCGATTCACTATTACTCCTCTCATTTGCATGGCATTGCATACTAATTCCTAGCTACTGTGCATAACACTGTCATTGCCCCTTAGCAACCCTTGTGCCATGAGTTTGGTGTGGCATGCCTGCCTTTGACTATTATGGGGAAATCATGATATGTGTTTCATTGCAGTTTTATTCTATATTTTTATATATTCCTTGCGATCCCCTTTGCGCACCGCTGCCCTGTGCTTCCACATCGTGATAGTGAGACTATATATATATTAAATGTTAATTTCATATTTTGTACATGTTTTTCTATGCCAATGGCTATATATTTAGCCATTGGCATATATTAACATTATAATACATGTGTTTGGTCGGCTGTCATGGCTCCGATTTTATGTTTGCAAAAATTTAAACCGTTTTCTACGGTTTACATTTCTGCATGCTTACACTATGCCTGCACCACTTCCTGAATCACTACATACCTTCATTTGCAGACTACACTGCTGCACATGGGGTAATTAGCATACATAGCTCAGGAGTTGTGCGGGTGTAGCGTACGCAAGTAATGCATGTGGAAACAGCTCCTACCTGAATCGCTCAGTGGCAATATTTGGTGTTAGAACACCGATGCTATGCCTGCACCTGGCACAAACTTCATGAATCCCGGGGAGTGTTTATTGCTAATAGTTTGCAACTGTGAATGACTACTGGTAGGGAGATGGAAAACATAACAGCAATTCAGACTCCGTTACCTCCAGTGACTGCATCACTCAGGTTAGTGTAGAAGTAATTATATCAAAGTTTTAAATGTAAGTAAGCAGCACACATTTCACAGTTTCTGTTCAGTAATATCTAACCTCCTCTGCATTTGTTTAAAACTGTATGTTATCGTAATTTAATATTCTTACACATTTTAAGGACTATGATACAAAATACCTTACAGACTGCATGTAATCACTGCTCAGATAAAGCGAAGAAGGAACACCAATAAAAGATAAAAGAGAGCTGCATTTCTGCAAACAATAGTCATGAATGATAAGCGCTTTCACTAAATAGCTTCATCAGACCAAACATAATGGTGCAAAACCCGCATATAAAAAGTTTAAAACATCCAATCAAAAGAAGTCAAAGAATGACATCAGATCCTAAATAACGCTACTAAGTATCTAAGCACCCCTAGCGGAAACATTTATAACAAAAAATTGCAACATCTCAGAACTCTGTAGAAAATGCATAATGCCTCCATAAACACATATTTAAAAATGTAGAAACTTCTATTTATTCATCTATTAACCACATTAAAACATTTATCTAATTAATGAATTGTTTTTCATTATATATAACAGCTATAAAAAACATGTAAATTATATGGAACTGTTAAAAACATGCCAAGAGAGCATTAGCAATGGCAAAATATGTTAGTTCATGGTTCAATTACTAGTAAATGGGGATGTATGGGAACCAGAAGTCAGATGACCAGATGTGTGTGATGTCATTGTGTAAACCAGGACTAAAATGATGTTTTAATATTAGATGACACAGAAGTCTCAAGGAAGTCTGTTTTTGTAACTTGAGAAAGAAGGATCTCTCACTCACTTCATCTTGCCTTGCTTTAGTAAGTAACCAGGGAACAGTAATTCTTTAAATCAGTCAGGAAAATATAGTGAGATTACTTAAGTACTGTTTTTCTATATCTGTGTGAATCTATTCATCTGTGTTATTTTAATATTTCCTGTGAATGAAACTCTGGTGTTTATTGTAAATAGATATTTAGTATTTTCATGTTCTTTTTATTATTTATTCTTAAATATATTTAAACTTTTCATTGTGGCTGCTCTTTTATAGAATATTTTAACCTTTGAGAGTACTTATATTTATCTGGTGACATTGTGGCCACTCCTGAAAAACCTTACTGCATTGGCCAGACACTACCATTTGTATTAATATTAATTTCACTCAGTATAATTGGGTACCCTTGTAACAGCCTTATAGAAGCTGGCTTTGGAGTGTCTGGTGGCATTAATTACCTTATAGTCTGGGCAAAGGGTAGCAGAGAGGGTAAATCTGTGCCAGCCTTTCACAGCTGTGTGTGTGTCAAGTCTCAAAGAGTGTGTGTGTGTGTGTGTGTGTGTGTGTGTGTGTGTGTGTGTGTGTGTGTGTGTGTGTGTGTGTGTGTGTGTGTGTGTGTGTGTGTCAGCTGCTTGGAGCAGGGACACAGATCACTGGTTTCACAGAGAGAGTGGTGGTGGCCTTGGCTTTGACACTTGGCTGAGGGCTCAGCTCTTCAGCTGTGCCATTGGGGAGTCTTATTCTGGGCCTGGATAGAGAGGGAGAGGGAAACCCAGCCCCCAGACTGAGTGTGTTCCCTGTGTGCTCTTAAGGGAAATTGTACTTGATGCAGAGAGCTGCCTCTGGAAATGATGTGTGTATCTATTTTTGTTACAAGTGAATGTCCCTCACTGGTGTCAGCTCTTAGGATTCAGGACTCCTTGATTACTGGCCCAGAGGGGGAACAGCATCACATATTGGTGATCAATGGTGTGGATATTAATTGAACTTTTGTAGCCTGTAGGCAGTTGTCACTGAGCGTGTGTGTACTCTCAGCAGCCACAAGGTAAACATACAGAGTTTCATTTTTACAATAGTTTTATTTATTTATTTTTTGTTAGCTTAGTTTAGTCAGGATAGTAGGTGAAAATGTTAGCAGAAGCTTATGGCAAGCTGATGAAGAACCAGATGGCCAAGGTGTGCAAAGCCAAAGGACTGGTGCATGTCAACCTGACTAAAGAGGAAATGGTTTCAGCCTTACTCACAGCTGTAGCCCAGATGAGCAACCAGGAGGATAACCAGACTGGTTATGGGGATGAGCAGCCCTCAGAAACAGGACAGTTCACCTTTTCTTCACAAGACTTAAAAATCCATCTGGAATTAAAGAGACTGGAATTGTACTCTAAATGTTTGAAGTTAGAATCAGCAGAGAGACGGCAGCATTTGGAAGCTGAAGAAAAGGAGAAACCAATGGAATTAGAATCAGCAGAGAGACTGTGGTGTTTGTAAACTAAAGAAAATGAGAGACTGTGGCATTTAGAGGCTGAAGAAGATGAGAAGCAATGACAACATGAGAGACAAATGCTGACTCTTCGCCAGGGTCATGGAGGTAATGGGAAAGGGAATAACTGAACTCCAGAAGCCATACTGGTCAGTAAGTTTCTTCTACAATTTACAGAGGGTGATAATTTTGATTTATTCATATATTTGAAAGGGTATGTAAACAGTATAATGTTGACAAAGGACTCTGAGTATGGATCCTGATCCCTTACTTCATGATAAAGCTGTAACTGCTATTTCTAAATTGCCTGATACTGATTGTTTAAATTATGATAAAGTCAAACAATGTTTACTATAATGTTTTAAGTTAACACCTGAAGCTTATAGAAAAGTTTTGTGAGCATAGAAGTAAGGTCGATGAAAGTGTATGTGACTATATTGCTGAGTTAAGTACTTATTTTTATAGTTGGGTAAGTAGGTGTCAGGTCACCACTTTTTAAAGGCTGGCAGACCTTTTGGTGAGGGGGACAAGCACTTAGCACTTTGCCGGAGGAGATGAGAATCTGGTTGGCAGACTGGGAGTGTAACTCTGCACATGAGCTGGGGAAAATGGGGATCTCTACTTAGCAAGTAGGACATCACTGCACAATAATTGGATACCCAGTGCTGCACATGGATATAAGGGAACCCATGGTAGCCAGCCTAAACCACCCCAACAGAGTACACAAGTAACAGGGGAAGCCACTAGCTCAGGTACATGGCCAGGATCAAGAGTCAGATATTTTAAATGTAACCAGTGGGGCCATGTATCCTATAGATGTCCATGGAATCAAGGTGGGGAACAAAAGGTGGGGGGGCCAGCAAGTGGGAATAATAGTATGCCAGTGGTAAGTTGTCTGGAGACAACAGGGGTACCAAACTATCATGAGAATTTATATCCTATCTTAGTGGATGGAAAACAGGCCACTGCTAAGAGAGACACACCCTCTGACATTACCATTGTGAAGCCTGCAGTGGTTAAAGAGGATCAGTACTTGCTTGGGCAGTCCACTCCAGTCAGAGATTTAGGATGGACCCTATTCCAAATGCCTTTGACCAGGGTTCACCTTGACTGGGTGGGTGGTAAAGGAAGTAAGCAAGTAGGTGTGTTTGAGGATATTCCTGCAGATGTCTTTATAGGGAATGATTTTGATAATGCAGTACCTTTTGTGCATGCAGTTACACATAGTTAGGCTTGGAGACAGGCATGTGGGTCTGGAAGCCTGGGGAAGACCCAGACAGACCACACACCTGAAGCCAGGGCTGGTGAGGTGGCTATTTTAGGGAGGAGCCTACCCTGTAGCAGTGAGCCTAAAGGTGAGCCACAGCTGCTGGTAGGTACTGATGTTCCCTTGGACAGAGTGAATGCAAAGGCAGAGGTGAGTGGTAATACCCAGGGTGACCATGAGACACCCCTGACAGAGGATGCCAGTCTTTCTGTGGAAAGGGAGCTGGGAAGGCTCAAACAAATAGAATTGAGACAGGGTCAGCTCTCAGATCCTACACTAAGAGACTTGATGGTGGTAGCTAGCTACGCACCTGATTCTCAAGGAAAAGGGGAGTCTGTATACTTGAACAAAGAGTTACTGTATAGAGAGTGGACCCCTGAGGGAGGGCTAGAGGGTGAGGTAATACAGCAGTTGGTAGTGCCTAGACCCTACCATCTGGCAATTCTAGCCATAGCCTATGACAATTCTCTTGCAGGTCATATAGACAGAAACCTTACCAAGAGATGTATTATGTAGAACCTTTATTGGCCTGGGATTGAAAGGGATGTAACAGGGTACTGCAGGACCTGTGAACAATGCCAAAAAGTAGGTAAGGCAGGAGACAAGGTCAAGGCTCCTTTGAGGCCTTTGCCTGTGACTGAGGAACCATTTCATAGGGTAGCTATAGATAATGTGGAGCTTCCACGTGCCACAAATTCCACAGGGAATAAATATATCCTGGTAGTAGTAGATTATGCTACTAGATACCCTGATGCAGTGGCTCTGTCCTCCATCAAGGCAGAAAAGCTGGCAAATGCTTTGTTATAGATTTTCATCAGATTGGGTTTCGCAAGAGAAATACTGACTGACAGAGGTGCCAATTTTATGTCAGACCTGCTGGCTTGTCTGTGGGAGCACTGTGCAGTGAACCACCTAAAGAACATCCCCTACCACCCCCAGACTAATGATCTTGCGGAGAGATTAAACTCTAAACCAAAGAACATGCTATGGTCATTTTTAGACCAGTTTATGAGAGAGTGGCACAAATATTTGCCACATCTGCTGTTTGCATACAGAGAGGTTCCCCAGAAATCCAGAAATCCACAGGTTTTCACCCTTTGAGTTGTTATATGGGCAAAGAGTGAGGGGACCTTTAGATTTGATTCCTGTTAAATGGGAGGGTAAGTGTAAATCCCACAAGGAGTAATTTATGGCATATGTCTTAAACCTTAGGAGAAGGCTTAGGGAACTCATGGGCTTGGCCCAAAAGAACCTGGCAGGAGCCCCAACAGCAGAAAAAGGTCTGCTATGACATGAATTCTCGAGCCCGAGAGTATGCTGTAGGACAGCAGGTTATGGTTCTCATTCCAGTCAGACACAATAAACTGCAGGCAGTTTGGGAGGGTCCTGGTGTTACCTACATGGTAGAATGGATAGGCAGGAGGCAGGGGCAGAAATTATACCATGTTAACATGATAAAGCCTTACAATAATAGGGAGGCCCTAATGCTGAGTATTTGCAGTAGATGGCAGAAATAGTCTGAGGGAGATCTGGTGACTGATCTCCTCAGTGAGGCTGGGGCTGACACAGTTGAAGGGGTAGCAATGTCTCAGCGGCTATTCCCTACCCAGTTTCAAGAAATTCAAGCAGTGTTACAGGTGTTTGGGAGCATGTTCACTAGGAAACCTGGGTGTGCTCACCTGTTGTAGCACCATGTGGATAAAAGACCCCAAAGGCCTATAAAGCAGGCCCCTTACAGTGTGTCTGAGCCAGTCAGACAGACTCTGAGGGAGGAGATACAGGAGATGTTGGAATAGGGGGTAATCCAGGAGTCCAGCAGTCCCTGGGCCTCTGTAGTGGTGCTGGTACCATAGAAAGATGGTAGCACCAGGTTATGTGTGGAATACAGAAAACTAAATTGTCACACAGAGTCAGATATTTACTCCATGCTTAAGACAGATGAAGCCTTAAAGCATCTGGGTGAGGCTAAGTATCTGACCACTAATGATCTGACCAAGGGCTACTGGCAGGTGCCTTTGACTCCCACTGCTAGAGAGAGGTCATCCTTTGTGACACCTTTTGGATTATACAAGTTCACAAGGATGTCCTTTGTGATGAAAAATGCCCCAGCAACTTTCCAGAGGCTGGTAGATCATATCCTAGCAGGAGCAGGAGATTATGCCCCTGATTACCTAAATGATATTGTGTTTTACAGCCATTTCTGGCCTGAGCACCTTCAGCATGTTAGGGCAGACCTGGGCAGACTGCAAAGGGCAGGGTTGGCCATTAATCCCAGTAAGTGTCAGGTGGGTATGATAGAGGTCTTCTACATGGGACAAAAGTGAATTAATTGCTACTCTGGAAGGGTGGAAGTTTGAAATTGTTTTATGACTTCCAGAAGCTGCAACAGATATTAGGAAAGCTCTATGTGTGTGTGTATTATTGACACATATGTGCTAGATTCTGTTAGTAAAGGGGGTGGTATAAGAACTAGAAGTCAGATGACCAGATGGCCACTCCCAAAAGCCCTACTTCACTGGTCAAACTACCATTTGTATTAATATTAATTTCACTCAGTATAATTAGTTACTCTTGTAAGAGCCTTAGAGTAGCTGGCTTTGGAGTGTCTGCTGGCAGTAACTATCTTATAGTCTGGGAAAAGGGTAGCAGAGAGTAAATCTGTGCCAACCTTTCCCAGGTGTGTGTGTGTGTGTATGTGTGTGTGTGTGTGTGTGTGTGTGTGTGTGTGTGTGTGTGTGTGTGTGTGTGTGTGTGTGTGTCTGCGCGCGCACACAAATCAAATCTCAAAGAGTGTGTGTGTCAGATAATTGGAGCAGGATACAGCACTGGTTTCACAGAGAGAGTGGTAGAGGACTTGGCTTGGACACTTGGCTGAAGGAATTGGCTTGGACACTCGGCTGAGGACTCAACTCTACAGCTGTGCCAGGGAGAGTCTTGCTGGGAGCCTGGAGAGAGAGAGAGAGCAAGAGATAGAGAGAGAGAGAAAACCAGCCCCCAGATTGAGTGTGCCCCTGTGTGCTCTTAAGGGAAATAGTGTTTGATGCAGAGAGCTGCATCTGGAATACTGTGTATATCTCTTTTTATTCCAAGTGATCATACGTCACTGGTGCCATTGGTGAGGATTCAGGATCCTTGATTACTGGCCTGGGGGAAGGGGGTGTCACACCCACATTATAAAAATTTATTTTATCAGTGTATAAAACCACACAAAAATATGTCAGGTCATAAAATTTATGCCCCCCAGTACGTCTACAAAATTAAATCACTTAATAGTTACAGCAGCAAACAACTCTCAAACTAATTCCAAGTGTCTGATTAACCTTCCAGTTTCAAAAACCGCTTTCTTCTCTGTTTGGCACTGTTACTCTCCACTTAATGTCTTTCAGATGTAGTCAGCATTGTTGTTTGGGTTTGCGTACTACTAGTAAATGTGATAAAAGGCATTGGCAGGAAATTATTCTTAACTATTGTTGTTTTCTCTGGTCAAACATGTCTGGTGCTAGAAGGGGAGGTGCCCAATTTAGGGAACAGATGTGGGGTGTTGAGGAGTCCAGAATCTTCACTGGACTGCTTGTAATGAACCATAGCTGAAGGCTCTTGCAGGGGGACTATACCAGCTTAAGAAGTATATTTAAATGTAAAGGTGGAGATAAAATACTTTAGTATTATTATGATAATGCATTGCATATCACATATGATGGTATTAATTAACTCCTTTTCTCTCTTAGCCCAAACCTTATCTCTCTTTTTTTTATTTTTCTATGTGTCATCAAAACGTTTCCATGTCATCCATCTCTGGCAAATGACAAAATACCTTACAGCACAGGGAGGTAAGCCAGCCCCTGTGACTCAGCCTGTCCCCGCTCCATCAGCTCCTGCAGCGACATCCAGCACATCTCAGACCCAACCTGGCAGTACTGCCTCTGCTGCTCCTGCACTACCTGGGTCCTCCAAATCAGGAACATTACCCTGGCAGCTAGTGCTGTGCTATCCTCCTGGAGTACTGGTGGAGGTGGGGATTTTATCACCAGCCAGAAGATACCAGGGTTGTGCATGAAGTCATGCACAACACCATTGGTGCATGCATATGCCAGATTTAGAGACTGCTCTCACTTATGGTCCATAGGAGAAGACATTAAGCACTCCAACAGCAGGTAGAGTAAGGGGATGGTGATGACAGTCCTGCAGGTGAGGAGTAGATTCTCACTGTCCCCATGTTTGACAGACATGGGCATCTGTTATCTCCTGCCTATCCGCAATCATAGTGTCCCCCAACCTGTTTACATTAGCATGTATTATTTATGTTTACTGTCCAATCAGTCTTCATGCCATGAATGTAAAATCACAAACATAGGGAAGGCACATTTTTAAGGAAAGAACACATTTTTACACTGCAGCCATCTGTTACCTCCACCAATGCATTTCAAAGTTGCTTTTTCAGTATTTGTTCACAACTATATCAACTACACTACAGAAATAAATAACAAATGATTTCTTTTATAGGTTCATATGTTCATATGTGTTTACTAGGCTAACAACAACAATGGCCTTTTTAAGCCTAGCTATGCAAACCAAATCTCTGACAAGTTTTGATACTCTTGATAAGTGTAACCAGGGCTTTGGGAGATGAACCATTTATATGTTACCTGTGTCTATTAGAGACTTAGGAGCCAAACCAGGGATGAATTTCTGTTTTTTCATCCAATTGTCCAAGTTGCACTTAAATTGGGTGAGGGAGGAACTCTGCTTCACATGGATGAGGAACCTGTTCCATAGACTCGGTAGTCTCTGGGATACATACATCTCTCCAGCAGGACCTATTTGTATCACAGGCAAGCTTTAAGTCTTCAGAATGGGTAATTCTGGTGCTGTTTGTTTTGTGGATATGCAGGAGGTCCATTAGAGTTGGGTCTAACAATGCCCTGTATGCCAGGCATAGATCTCCCCTCAAAAGCCTGTAAGAGACAGAATACAGGGATAGGTCCTTGAGGTGGTCTGCATAGGACATTTTACTTATGCCCTGGATATGCCTGGTTAGGTACATACAAAAGGGAGGATTGTACTCAATGATAAGTCTGATGAATGCTGAATACCATGGAACAATGACTTCCTTGAACTTAGATGCCATACCTTTATTTATAAGTTGTGCAATATAGAATAATTTTCTCACCAAGTTATACCATGCACATCTTTATAATGACAATACACATTCAGATTTTTCCAATACTTGTAATAATGTGGGCAGCTGTTTGCAAATAGTTTCCAAACCTGTCTTTTTAAGGTATATCTGCACATTGGAAACACAATAATAAATGCTAAATTTTGCACACTCATCAATGCGATAACATGCAGATCTTTAATATCTTGACAGCTGAACGTGGCTAGCTGTCCATTTCCAACAGTTCTCCCACCGTCTTCTCTCAAATATGCAATGCTGATTTCATCTGCAATAGATTGTCCTGCAGCTTTGTAAAAGTCAGACTCGTGCTGTGGTGCTTGCATTAAATACTGAATTCTCTATTCTGTGTACATAGAAGGGTTTCTAATCTTACTGCAATCAAGCGGTCTGTGTGTTCACTTAGTTGACATTAGCAAGAACATTTTACACCAGCATGTGGGACACTGCTATTACCATCTACTCCTCACCAGACACTGCTGATGTCATCACTTATAAAGTGTTTTCTGTGTTTTCTGACACTCTCCAAGCCAGACTTGTGCTGTGGCACTTTTGTTGAATATGGAGGCCTCTATTTGGTGTACATAGATAGGTAGGGGTTCTGCTCTCACTGCAGTCAACTGGTATGTGTGTGTGTGTGTGGGGGGGGGGGTCTGTGTGTGTGTGTCTGTGTTTCTTCACTTGGTTGACATTAGAGAGAGCATTTTACATCAGCATGTGTGACACTGCTATTATCATCTTCTCCTCACCAGACACTGCTGATGTTATTGCTTATAAAGTGCTGTGTGACACTCTCCAAGTCAGACTTGTGCTGTGCTTGCATTAAATGTGGAGGTCTCCAGTCACTGTATTTCGATAGTTAGGGGTTGTGTTCTCACTGCAGTCAGCTGGTGTGTGTGTGTGTGTGTGTGTGTGTGTGTGTGTGTGTGTGTGTGTGTGTGTGTGTGTGTGTGCGTGTGTGTGTGTTGCTTCACTTGGTTGACATTAGCAGGAGTACTTTACACCAGCATGTGGGATACTGCTATTACCATCTTTCTGTCAGCAGACTCTGCTGATGTCATCAGCAATAGCTATATCTCAGGCATGTTTTGTTAATGTTACAGGATAGGTTAAGATTCCTAGAGTGAGTGAATCTTGTGCCATTATATTTCCAGATATGCAGCATTTCCATCAAGACAGGGTCAAAGACTGGCCTGTAGGCCAGGCACAAGCTACCTCTCAGCAGCCTATATGATGCAGAGTACAGTGACAGGGCTTTCAGTATATCCACATACATCATGGGATGGTTTGTAGGCCCTGTATTTTCTTGTTCAGAAACCCCTGTGATATCTCTAGCTGCTGCAGGTTTCAGATGAGGTACATGCAAAAGGGAGCATTGTCCTCTATTAGTGGTCTGATGAGGGTTGAGTACAGTAGTGTTATAACTTCCTCAGACCTGGATGTGATTCCCTGACTTATGAGATGCATGATGTGGAAGGCTTTCCTTAACAATGTGGAAACTTTATGGTCAAAGTTCAGATTGCCAATCTACTTGTGTTCCCAGGTCTTGCACCACTGGGTTTGAGCTTGGGGGGGGTGTTGTTAATACTGTAATTAGTGGGGAATTCCACTTTGCCAACTGCAATAATAATGGCAATTTTTTGCATTTAGTTTTAGACCATGTGGCTTTGGCACCAGTCATTTGTCTATGTTAGCCCCTCCTGTAATATGTTAACATTACTGGTGGACTCAATGATTGCATCCAAATTGAAATCATTAGCAAACCTCATAAGCCAAAGGCCATTTGCTTTAGCCTGGATGTCCAGAAAATACATTCCAAACAGTAAAGGGCCCAGCAACGATCCTTGTGGTACGCCACTGGTGACAGCTGTATTGGTAGAAGGTGAGTCTCCATCTTTGACAGTGTGTATTCTGGCGAACCATCTAGTGATGCAAGGGTTAATCCCAGGCTGGGAGAGTGGGGGATTATGTCAAAACCCTTGGCCAGATCAAGATAGGCAGTATGCACTGTCTTACCTTTATCCAAGACTTTGGTGACTTTCTAGAAGACAAACTTATGAAAAATCCTCCAACTTCCGCATATATATATATTTTATATGTATTTTTGTACTTATGGTTTTTAAACATAAACTAATGGAATTTTTAATTGATAGCATAAAAGCTATTTAAATTACACTAGTCGTGAATGAGTGTTATTCTATAAGCAGACTTTTTTTAGATAATAATAATAAATAATAACAAATAAAATGAGTTGTCAAATTCTAACAAGTACCTTTAAATTGTAAATTGAATTATTGAATGATTGCTTGAGCCCTTTTTAAATAGTGGTTAGATCCACTGTTTAAGTGTTTCTGAAGAAGTCGAGACATTGTTTTTGACGAAAAGTGTACTGTTATTTTTAAACACTTAAAATTAAATAAAATTAAATATAAGCATTCTTTGAGTGGAGAATTTGGTTTCTGTGACTTTCTAGAAGAAGTTGCCTAGGTTTAATAGGTATGATCTACCCTTAATAAAGCCACATTAGATTGGTTTAAACTTTGAAGGTCACCTATGTCACTGTTGATAGGTCCTTGATGATTCTTTCCATGGTCTTGCAGATGAGACTGGTTAGACTTATAGGTCTATAGTTCCCAGGCTGGTTGATTGCCTCCCTTTATGCAAAGGGATTGCTGCTGCTGTTTTTCACTCCATTAGAACAAAGACAGTTCTCAGGCTATAGTTAAAGAGGATGATAATTGGATCCACTAGGTCTTGTTTAAGATTGCTTAGTAAGCAACCTGGGATGTTATTTTGTACCACCGAGGCCATGTTTTTAGCCTTGCAGAGTGCAACTATGACCTGATGTCTAGAGATACTTGGCAGACGACTGGTGTCAGTTATGTTTTGGGTTATGGCCAGTGTAGAGGTGGTTGAAGTTTGCACCAAATCTGTCAGCTAGCAGGTTAGCAATTTCCTCTGGTGCAGCTTCATGTTTAGACTCCTAGCATTAGGCAGCAGAACTTTGAGTTTGCCTCTGGTGATTGTTATCACACAGGAACTTTTGTTGCAATGACATTGCCTAAAAAAGGCACTATGGGGGAGGCAAACATCTTTGCCAATATCCAACAGCCTAGAGGGCACAGGTGCAGACAATCAGTGGCAAAGCAGTGTGGATTGTCAAGCATGTCTTCCCAGGCTGGGAAGTACTGGATCCCTTTGGATTGACACCAGAAGCTATGCCAATTGTTGAAGTCCATCATCTGTTGTTTATATTGTGGCATCATGCTAGGTGAAGGTAGAATGCTGTTTAGGGCTAGGGTCATACCTACCTGGGGCACATAGTCTGAGAGTTCAGTCATGTGTCTCTTCAGAGAGGTACATCTCAAGTAATTCATCCCAACAAGAACTCTGACAGAGTCATAACAGCTCTTGTAGTTGAGTGAAGTGAGTGATATAGTATGATACATTTGTATGTACATTGTTGCTGTATTAGGACATGTGTTGTTGTAGTGAAACAGATCAACTGTTGTCACAGTTCCCATTCCACCATCACAGTGAAAACTGCAGTATGGTATAGCTGTGCAAGTGTCTACATACCATCATTAAATGCTCTTAGACACACGTCAGTATAAATTCATATTGATTACATGGTTATATAAGTCTTGTCTCATACACTTGTTGTTAATCTGTGATATACACAACAATGTAGCACATATTTTGATACAATTGCAACCTTGGGGAATGTGCAGTTGTGTTGCTGGAACCAAGGATTACTGAGGTGGTCATAAGCACCATTGTGTGACTGTTAGCATTTCTGTCAGGAAAAGTTCTTTATGAGCCACTAACTGATCTGTAATGTGTCCTGATATGGCATCAGACTTCTCAAACATAACTAGCCCATGAAACTTATATAGGCATATGTTGTGCAACTGAAGTAAATACATGTCATTGTTACTGTTGTATGACTGTGTGCATATTACCAGTGTGTAGAATGTGATGAATGACCATGGTTGTATATGTGTAGGCATTCCAATACAATTAAAATGTTAAGTGCATGTGGATGCCACCTGACATACCCAACCAGACTGAATAGACAATCCATTAGCTAACTGTTTATCTCACATGTCACCTCCCTGTCACCACTGTCCATCAGCCAAGGTATACATGCAAACCTTAATCAGTTTCTATGGTAAAGAGGTCAGTACATCTGTGCACTATCTATGGCTAATTACACAGAACCAATGGGTTATGACAACATCACAGATTGCCTATAGCATGACTCAGAACATGGACCTGCCAGACACGGTTGGGTACATACTTCAACACAACCTCCAGAAGGAATATGTTCCTGTAGAAGGGTGTACATCAACAAACATCCATCTGACTGGGGGGGGGGGGCATCATCTGAGGGATGTATGTATAGATACATCCTGAATCTCCTCATCTGTGAGGTAGACTAACATGTCATCCTGGGCCTTTTCTAAATGTACACTGGTAATATCCCAGATGTGTGAAAAAGACGTGTGATTTGTTCATGCTACATCCATGTCTGTTACATCTTTTAGATGTCCTCAGGAAGCTCAAAAAGAGCATGCATGATGACGACACTATCATCCCATGGAACTTGACCAGGCCAAGGCATTTGACACAAAGCCACACTGAGGTTTTACTGCAACACTGTCACAAGTGGCCATAAACACCTATATCACCAAGTGGGTAGACCATTGGATCACATACGTGACATATAAATATGATGAAGTGTGTGAAGTGACCTCTATATATATATATATATATATATATATATATATAGAGAGAGAGAGAGAGAGAGAGAGAGTCTAGTGATCAGGTCCTTACCTCAGGGCTGTGTACTAGGCCCTTTCCTGTCCATTATTTAAGTCACAGTTGTCAAGAATGACATACCCATCCTGTGTCTGAACAGCTGTCTGGAGGACTGCAGATTATAGACATTCACTGAATTCAACTGTCATATTAGTATAATACAGACAGTATGAACACACACAAAAGATTGCTGACACAGCCATGAAGACACATAAGATATAACAAAATCATGGGGGGATTTGTTATGTTATGAAAGCAAACATATACCCTAAAGATAATGTAGACAGCACACTGCTATGAGCAGACCAAGTGGTATGTGACCTGTGTACTGAAGTTGATGGTATGCGGAGCATCCACCAGCATGTGCCCACAGTGGTGACTACTCCCTTGTATGTAACACAACTCTTGAGTATGTGCAGGACATCCTCATTAAAGGCCATTATACTTCCATAGTTCACAGCCTTCATCACATCAATAACTAAGCATAATGTACCCTTTTTCATGTACCTCCCTACAAATCTTCCAGGGATGCATTATTCAAGTGTACCACATTTGCCACAGTGAGCTCCCACACATCTTATTGGCCACCCCCATCAAAGTGTTTTGCCAGATGCATGTGTGATATGTGTTCCTATGATGCACACAGTATATACAGAGCTGATTGGCAACACTGATGACATGGATTACATTTGTGACAGTGTGGATTGTGCCATATATATGCCATGCACACCTGTCAACTAGCCTGGATTGATCATAATCTCACATACAGGTGTAGTAGTGCCCCTCCTAACACCTTCAGCAGATGTTACAGTGTCAGGGCAGTACACTTGATTCCCCTCATAGATTGCTCACAACTCATAAAGGTTGTTCAAGTGTGCTTGTGCAGAACCATCTATGATCACTCACAATCACATATTTTATATCAAAGATATTGGATTGCTGTTGGTATTTTTCTGATATGGTCCATGATTGTATGTGCTTCTGTTTACTGTTGTTCTTGAGTCTGTAGCTATGTATTCCGCTTACTGAAACCTCTGTTGACATTACAATCATATTCAGGGAGCTCATTTTGCACAGTTTCACAATATGCACCTAACCCCTGTTGTAACATTTCTGATATATGTCTTCTCTATTGTTTATGTCAGGATGCTTATATCACAAAGAAATCTTCTCCATTGTTATGTCACCTTGTGTGAGAGACAGATAATATACAGTCACTGTGCAATCCATACTGTATCATGTTGACATGTGATTAGGGTTCCTGCTACAGTTGTCTTCATTGACATGCTCTCATCTGCTGTACATTAACATGTTTCACCTGTCCTCTTTCCCTGTGTACATTGCTACAGTCTATCTGTGTTTCCCTATTCAATGCACATGCTTCCCCTGACCGTTTATTTTTAATGGCAGTCTATGCACACTTATGGATCATTCACATAACGTTTGTTCAGTATGCCTGACACAGGTTTCCACAATAGTCTACACTGTATACACTTTCATGTAATGTTTTGTAACTATATACATTACTTTATTTAAAACACTGATAATCTTTCTGGGATACCACACGACACACACTGACCTAGTTTGACGTAGATAAACAGGTTTATATGTCTGCTGCTGTCCGTGTTGCTTTGCATTGTTTCCTGGCTGACTTCTTTACGTTTAAATGCTGTACGTGGCATGAATATGTAATCAGCAATGCTCCCACCATGCAAACATGTAAACTCTGTGTAGGCTTCGCTCTAAGCCAACACAGAGTTTATTGAAACCCCAGAAGAGACTTTATTATCAAAATATAACACTGATGTACATTCAAGTTGTATTGAAAAATTAATATGATACTATTGTTACTTTGATTAACTTTAAGAAAAATATGCAATTTTCCTTTTCTTTCCTTGGTTTGAAAATAGAGTAGATATGTTAAAAAATAACAAATATTTAACCAAAAAAGAAAAAAAAAAACATTCACTTGGGTTCTGCTTGTGTGTAAACACACTCTCCTGGGGTGTACTTAGCTGTACAATCCAAAGAGTAGTAAACAAGTGTGGAGTGCCACTCTGGTCTGCCATGTTTTTATCTGCACAATGAGATCATGTACATTTTAACTCAGGCACAACATATTCCATCTCATAATACATGAAGTGTAAACATTTTTATGGTGTTATGCAAGTTTCCATAATTTAGTACATAGCAGAGAGGCAGACTAGTGTTTGAAAATGTTCAACAGTGCAACTGCTAAGATCAAGTGTAATTACATTTACATTTAAAGAAAACAGGCATGACAAAATTAACATGCAAAGAAAAACTTTAATAGATTGCGTTAATATCTGCAGGAAACAAAGCAAACATAATAAAGTAACAATGGCTGTCATGGTTGAATCTAAATACATCTAGCCACTATATATTTCAGTGATACTATGTACTTACTGTACATGAAATATAACAAGTATGGAGATTGGAAGGTGCTGATTGGCTGAGTCAGTGGCACAGTGATGGTATTTCTCATTAACATCATTTTGTACATAACCACAGAGAAGCAGTATATTAATATTATAATTCTACCAGCACATATAGGTGTAAGTCTGCCATGGTTCTACATTATTAGGCAATGACATCATCTGTCAAGGTTGTCAAAACTTTTAACTATAGTTTGCACTTTGACTCTGCACTAAATGAATAATTACACCTCACACAGCCTCATGACGTATCATGCTATTGTTGCATATATCTATCATTTTTATTTTGTAAACCAAATAAATCCTCTGAGCCAGGATCCTTTACAGGGGACACCTGGAAAGTAAACTTAACAACACAAACCTAAGAATGTAACAAATTAATATAACCAGTATGTTTTGGGTGGAGACTCATGATGCTAAAAGGACAAAGTACAAACTCCAGTTGGGTAGCAACCAGCTGCCACAACTGTGCCTCATATTATGAGAGGCAGCAGTATAAATGACTGTTTCACCATGCTGACTGCAGATAATGTTAACTTACACTTGTATAAATAATAGTGAATTATATCAGTAACTTGACAGCAATGATTCTTTTCAGAATAGTAATCATGACTGATTTCTACTTTGTACGCATCTGGGTTTGGGTTTGTGCAAACTCTTTTTAAAAGAAACACAGCAGAAAGACTTTCAAGAATGAAAAATAAATATACCATACCATGCTCTGACATGACAGTATTTATACTGAAGTGTATGACATTTTTAATAGTTACATGCATATTAAACAGGGATTATAAGGATTTTAAAGCTACAGGATTAAAACAGCTCTGTCATTGCATCATCATTATAATTTAGCCTATATACTTGTTAAAAGCACCTTTATTAATATGTATACTGCATTTTGCATTTTTCTGAGCTTGCAGATCCTTGTCAAGCTAAAGTTCTTTTTAGTAGGGAGCTGAAGAATAAAGTTCCATTACTGAGCACAGTAATCAAAGGCAGTAGTACAGAAAGCAGTTAATGAATAGGAAACAGGTTACAAGATGTTAATGAGCTGATTCCTGTGGTACAGGGTTTGATTCCCTCCGTCTCTATTTGTACAACTGTGTGACTCTATGCAAGTCACTTTGACAATGCCCCCAATCTGAGTCTGAAAAAAAAGTCCATTTGAGTCAGTGAGTTACCTTAGTTTACCAACACAAATGCTCACCACATAAGTGAGCTGGTCTGAAGATCTGAAGATCCCTTTGATATATAACCTAAACCACAAGACAATTACTTGTAATCTTATATATATATATATATATATATATATATATATATATATATATATATATATATCTGTTACTGAAATAAACATAAACAGTAGCACATGTTATGAGAAGAGGGTCTAGCTAAAACACCTTATTTCATGCAGCTTTTAGCAGGATGTATAATGCTGTGTCAATTAAAATAATCCTAATGGGTAAACATTAGCAGATAAGTTAATGGTCCTAGCTAGACATTATAAAAATGGGTACAGATAGAAGTCAGTGGAATTGCAGAAAGCATATGAGGTGTGACTGTGGGAGAAGAAGCAGAGATGAGGAGGACTGAACACAGTATTGGGAATAAACAGAGAATGGGATGGAGACTTCAGCAGTGAGGACTAAGGTTAGGGAACATTAGAAGAGGAAGATTTAAGATAAGTGGTCTTGTGGGTAAGCAGGATGTATCAGTATTCAAATATGTGTGTAGTGGATGCATTGAACACAGAAAAGATATTCCCCTGGTTATATTTCCTTGTACTTTAGCAGTGTTGTGGACACAATTTTGTAAAACTTTGTGGAGAATGAGGAGATATTTCTCATAAGTGGACCATTTAAGTGCAGAGAACCCGTAGCAAAGATGTGATGTAGGCGTCTCCTTAAGTAAGCTTTGCCAACTTGTGGTAGGATGATGGCTTTACAGGCAGCTGTGAACATGGCCAAATGCCAGTTTTGGGAGGTTCACCAAAGCTACAGCAGGTACGTGGTGGTCACGGCAAAGGGGAATGTTCCCTCCCCCATATATATATATATATGACACACCATACAGTCCAAACCAACACAACCGACACCAATCCCGAACTACACATAACCGACAAAATAAAACACGGTACAAAACAACAAAAACCCCAAAACAAAAAACACACCCACACACACACAACAACACAACACAAAACCAACCAACCCACACACAAACACTAACCTAACCTGGGTTACCTACCCTACACTTACCTACTCGCAACCTTACCTACCCCGCCCCTAACCCCCATAACCCACCCACCCACTCCTAAAACCTACCGCCACTCTAACCTCCTTTAACTCTCCTAACCCACCAACCTAACCCACCTAATCCTCCCTCCTTAACCTAACTCACCCTACTCCACCCTACCGCCCCAATCTCCCACCCACACACCTCCCATCCCCCCCGTCCGTCCCGCACACTCACATACTCACAGCCTTTCCCCGGCATCACCATCCTTGGTGTTGGCATTGTCATCGTCGGTCTTCTGTGTTCTGCCGATGTTCTGCAACTGCCGATTAAGATTCGGTCGGTCTTTCTTTTCTTCGATCTTCTGGAGCTCAGTTCGATGTGGGGTCTCTTCTCTGCTGTCGAAGTCAGGTAGAACCATATATATATATATATATATATATATATATATATATAGATATATATATTTATTTATTTATACATATATATATATATATATATATATATATATATATATATATACACACACACACACACACACACACACACACAGAAAGATAGAGAGAGAAAGAGAGAGAGAGAGAGACCATGGAGTTGATTTATTTAATGAGGTGCAGTGCTTACTGTCCTTGCACAGGGAATGTGGAGTTTGCCCATAAGTGCAATTTTACACATTTGGTTTGGTGCAGTTAGCCCTGGCATATTTGTCTTTTGAAGGCATGGCTTGCATTAGGCTTTGGCTAGGTTATCTTACAGACTGATAGTAAGAATTGCATTGCCTTTCAGAAGGGAAGGGAATCAGTGTAGATCTAGATACACATCTGAGGCAGGGAGGAGACATATTGTGGATTTTTGCAGGCCCCCTAACAGTGTGTTGGTATTAATAGTGATGTATGTAGCATGACACATAACCTGATAAAAGTTTGTAGAACTTGAATGTAGTGGCTTATAAGAAGTGCTGTGTTAAGGAATAAAGTATGCTTAATCTAGGATGTTTCCTATACAGAGGCCAAATATTCATTTTATTGTATTGAACAGGAGCTGACTTTGGAAAGCTGTGCCTCCAGCTCAGTTAGACTGTTATGCAGAGGTTAAGAAAGTAACATTTTTATACTTTATGGTGCCTGTTTAACTGTAGTTCTGCCATGTGTGATTACTAGATACTAAGAAAAGCATTCATGCAAGCCATGATCCTGGTAGAACTCATGTATCTCAGAGATAAAGAACAAGGAAGACATTTTATCTATGCATCTTGTCTGTGTTCTCTGGACAAAGCTGGTGAACCATGGTAAGGATTCCTTGTCTAGTTTAAGGCAAATATTTCTAGTAGAAAGATATTGGCAAACAATGCTGAAGTCTACTGAAAGTTCTAGGAAAAAGACTCATGTAGGTTTTGTGTGTTTTCTCTATAGAACATGATTTGTGATGTTTTATAAGACCACTTTTGACTTTATGGTCTTCTTAGAGTCTCTTTAGGAGTGTGTAAACCCTATTTTTCTGGGAAGTTAGTTAGCTTTCTATGAATGATCTTTTTTATACAGTAGAATTAAAAGGAATGTAGGATATGAGCTTATAGCTTCAGCTGTTTCAGTTTTGGATTGCGCTGTGCTAGAGACTGCTAAAGCTTCCTCTCCTTAGGAAAAACTATGTTTCTGAATAAAATATGGCCTAATACATCAATCCACTAGCACAGAATGGATTTTGAGATAAAATGGACAAATTTCGAATGTAGCCATCCACAAAAGAAGATGATATTTTGGCAATATTCATTGATGATATTTCCTGCTCTCTCTTTTTCTCATGTAAGAAAGTTTAGAAGGAGGCAGATGTCTAAAGACAAGTTAAGGAGGAAGCCCAGGAACTGTACCAGCTGTGAAGGATGTGATGTACCTCAAAATGTCCCTTGTTGCACAAAGTTAATGTTGAAACTGGTGATACCCTAAATATTTATTTGGGTAATCTCACCTATAAATGGTGTGGTATATAGGACAGGTGCTACAAGTTGTTATTTAGGAGATAATCTGCTTCCCAGAGATATTTGGGCCTGTTAGAATAGCCAACTGGAAATTCAAGGAAACATATTTCTTCTACAAAAATGTGGATCTGCAGTTATTTTAAATGCCCCATATATGGCTTTCAGAGGAAGAACCTGTGTTTATATCTGCCATACATGGTGTGTCTCTCCTTCATAGTTTCACTGAAATGTGACCTACAGCTTACAATTTGCACAGAAAAGCTGTATGAAAATAAAAATGTTAGCAGCAGTATGTAGAGACTATGAATAGGTGCCCCCCCCCAAACATCCCAGCTAGGAAAAGCAAAGTAGCCCTTTATTTAAAGAGGTCATGAATCTGTGAGCCCGAATCTGTGAGCCATTCTTTTATAGATTAAGGAAAAGTGATCAGGAGATGAATGACTGCAGATGCACTTTTATCTGCTCTCTGTTCTCTCCAGATGTACCGGTCTCCTGTTGTTATCACATGCAACAACCACAAACCTGCTTCTTCTCCTTCCACGATATTTTAAAGGATTTCTTCTTATCAGTCTGACCTCAGTGATTAGAAACCTCCTATTACTTTTATACAGGTTATTAGCACCTCCTCCTACACGACGGCCACGGCAAATCTGTATAGCTTGACGATTTGTAGCATGAATGAACGTGTTGAACCTGCGACAGCACAGTCTCCTGTTTCTCATTTCATTGGTCCAGAACCTATCATTCCCTCTTGTGCCTGGTCTAACTAGGTGTTTTCTTCGAAAACTTGCAAAGTTTGTGGCTTCCAACTTATGAAGATGCTTGTCTGTAACACAACTACAGTTAAAGGCAACTAAGGATCCTTTAAGCACCTCTTGATCATTTTGGTAGGTACCTTCCAGAAAATTCTGTGGACTTTCTTTCAATTTGGAGCTCCTCCATAATGTAAGCAAGCATCCTTCCTCTACAGTAAAAGTAGTAACAAGGCTGGCCCAACTATTGTCAATAGGAGCCTTTGCTTCTGTTTCATAGATAGACTTTATCTGATGATTCTCGGGCACATGGAGTTGAGCACAGATCTTCCTGAGAGAGTCTGGCTGATTGTTGAGGGTGATTTCATCTTGAAGAGTTGGTGAGCCAAGCAGAAGTATGGAGAGCAACAGCAGAGCAAACCTTGGCATCATCTTGTTGGGATACCTAAAGCCAAATAAGACAGAACTTCTAAGTATAAATTTCAGACAAAAGTACATTAGCATTTTATTAGTCTGACAGTTTTGTTTCTTTCATTCAAAACAATATTTGAGAATAGGCCTATGTTGTATGAGTACAGTGTATGCAAGACAAGAGAGACCATATTGCAAAATCTGAGAGAATTACAGAAAACATTGCATGTAATAACTGAACTTTATAGTATAATATTGAAGTTATATTCCTCAAAATTAGCAGTACTGGAACATAAAGATATTTTCTGACAACATCACCATAAGGAAAACATATATGGAGACTATGGCTACTTGGAGTGGAGAACAAAAAGAGAAGAAAAAAGAAAACATTAAAAGAAAGTCCATTGTAAAGGCTCAAAGTAATAGAAACACTGAAATGGACAAATATGAGTTATGTGATACAATTATACTTAATTTGTGTATCAAGATACATGAAGTAAGAGCCTTTATTTTATTAAATAGTTATTTTGTGATATTATTTTTGAGACTGCACAAAGTACAGAAAAATATTATGTGAATATTAAAAAAGACAGAATGATAACCCCTGAAATGAATATGCAGTTAAAGCATTTTTCTGACAAACAAAAAAGAAAATACATTTACAATTTCAAACAGAAATTAAAAGAGATACTTTAAAAAAAATTAAAAGTATTTGTAAAGAAGTGATGGACATTTCTAAAGTTTTTGATAATAGGCAATAATGGACTGGGGGATGGGATTATAATGTTGTTTTGAAAATGGAAAATGAGAAAATTATATGTATTTCAAGTATTATAATAGTTGAAGTGAATAAGGGTGTGGTAAAGTATTGGGGAGAACCAAGGACAATTTTTTTGTGGTGAAGGAGATTTGATAAATAATTGAGATAAGAAGAAATGCTATATATGTGGAAAAACTGGGTATTGTGTAAATAAATGTGAATTACAATGTTATAAATGTAAAAAAAAAAAAACAGGGCATACATGGATGGATTGTAAAGAGAAAGATAATGAAATAAATAGTGAAAATAAGATGCAGGATGCAGAAGAAATAGAAAATAGTGTAAACAAACTAGAAAAAAGGTTTTAATAAAAAAACAGAAAGAACAGGAAATAGAAATTGATTCTGAAGTTAGTGATGGGGAAGATATACATTGCAAAGCAGTGAAAGGGAAAATACTTCTATTGGCATAGGGTTAAAGACAGAAAGAGAAAATTCAAAACTGTAAACCCAAAGGAGACAAACAAAGGAAATGGATTATATAGCATAATGAGAGAATGTGTTCCTTTAAACTAGGAACAAGATAACCAACAGTTTAAGAATGCTTACCGTATATGTTAACAGCATAAATACATCTATAGAAGAATAACTATTCTGGAATGGTATAAAAATGTGATGTTGACTTAATCATTTTAGAGGATACAAGATTCTTAACAAATAAAGAAAGATTATGAACAGAAAATATATGAAATGGAGAAATAATGCGGAATTTTGGTAAAGATCACTGTTCAGTGATACAGCTTTTATGCAAAAAAGTTGTGAAAATTTTAGATATAACAATAGTTAAAATGGGGAGACTCACTATTGTATATTTAAGGTAGCAGAAAAAAGTTTCTAGGCTTCTAACTATATACGCATACGTTACCTACAAAGAAACACATGCATACTATAACAACAGGCTATTTTAACTGTAATTTAAGCAGAAAAAGAAATAATAATGAAAAAGATATTAAAAAATTGAGAGAAGTGATAAAATGTGGTAAATAAGTATTATGGAACAGAGAATTACGATCATGTAGAAGAGGTACACTAAAATATAGAATTGTTTACTTCATAAAATCAGAAAGTTTAAGCATGATGGAAGGTGAATCAGTTGTAACATGTTTTTCAGATCATTTTGCCATATGGATAGAAATAAATGAAAATAAAAAATATATTAAACTAAGTCAAGGTATGAGAATAATAAATGAAAAAGTATGGAATGAAGAGGGAAAAGAGATAATTACACAGGTATTGAGAGATCACATTACTATGAGGGATTTCTACAGTAAATGGTTAGAATGATGTACTACTTTTAAAATGAAATATAAAATATGTTTTTACAATGGCAAAATGAGACAAGGAATAAAGCAAAACAAGGATATATCAAAACACATTAAGATGTTTTTGATAATCTAGAAAGAAATAAAAACATGTTATGACAAGGAGAAAGAGTTATATTAAGGAATATTGAGAAAACTAAAGAATCTTTATACAAAGGGCATTTACTACAGATAAAAAGATGTATTAGCCAATTTAAGGAAAATAGTAAAAGAGAAGAACATTGTGATGAGGAAAATGAAAGATAAGCAAGAAGAAATAAAAATAGGTCAATTTCAAATTATGGAAATTATAAGAAAACGTAGAAAAAAATGTTTAAAACAACAACAAAAAAAGAAAATATAATAAAACAAAGAGAACAAAGATATTTTCAGAACATATAAACAAGAAATTTGAAATAAATTACTTTGCATGAATTAGAGTGTTCAAACACTTAAATGTAGACTCAGCAGCAGGTCTTGATTCAATTGGGTTTGAAATGTACAATAATTTGGTGGCATGGCAAAAAAAATTGTTACTAATCTTAAATGAATGGTTAAATGATGGATTTAAGCATAAAATTATGTACTGGGGTATTAAAGTTTATGAGGGAGAAAAATAAGTCATAAGAAACTGAGATCAATAATGTTGAATAATACAGACTATAAGATTTTTATGAAAATAATACAAAGAAGACTTGAAAACAAGATGGAGTACATTATGGAAGAACGTTTATATTGTATAAAAGGAAAGAGATGTCAAGAGTTATTGATGAAAAGAGAATTGGCAGATGATATTTTAAAACTTGTGATATGAGATGTTAATAACGCTTTTGACGCAATGGAAAATAAAATGTTACGGGACATAATAAAAGGATATAGTTTCAATAATAAAATCAAAAATGTTTGTAAGTCAGCTTATAGATTTAATAAAATAAAGGTTTTAGTTAATGGATGGATAAGTAAAGAAATAGAAATGGCTAAAGGTATAAGACAAGGATGCCTCATGAATGTCATTTTATTTGCTTTAGTTATGAATGTGATTGCTAGTGAAGTAAATATTAAATTGAAGAATGTGAAATACATTATATATAAAGATGTTGGGATACCAGTATTAATGACATATACAGATGACATAATTGTAATTGCTAAAAATGGTTTGGGAATGAGAAAAGTAATAATTTCTGTAGTTGAGTGTTTGATTGAAATAGGTTTGACATTAAACAAAGACAAAAGCAAAGGAATGGGAGAGACAGAAATAAATATTCAACTTACAACAAACAATCTTAATGCATGGGGTATAAATTTTGGTAAAAATTCATGTAAACATTAGTAAAAGAATTAAATTTTTTTTTATGTTATGGAAAACATATAGACTAGTATACAAGAAAAAAGTGAATTTGATAAACCCATTATTGATGGGTAGAATTGTTTAGTTATCAAGTGTGTTTATAGTTCCGATGAAGTATGAGAAACATTTGTTACAGATAGTTTCCTCATTTATGTGGGGCTGTAGACTGAATGCAGTGAAAATGGGAGTATTATACATGGAATAGAAAGGAAGGAGGTTTAGGACTGTTAAACTTAATAGTTTATGCAGCATCTTTGAATTTGTATAAAATAAAATGGATAACTCGTAAAAATTAAAAATTAGTTTGAAAAGTGTTTAAATATAAGTATGAAAATGTTTGGAAAATAATAAAAAGTAATAAAAGAATAAAGAAAAGTTGTCATTGAGAATTAGATATAGAATATACAGACTGATGAATGAGAGGAATAAAAAAATACCAGTTAAAAGTAATATGCCATAGAAAAAGAAAAGTGAAAGAATCTGCTTACACTGTGAAATCACTGAACGTGTTTATCTGGGATGTAAGTTACTAAACAAATTGTGAGATAAATTATGTGATGAAAATGTTTTGAATGTTTCAGATGTAGAAAGGATATAACTATGGAAATGACTGAATATGGATACTATAAGAATATAAGTAATGAACAAAAAATAAGATTAGATAGACATGTTTTATGTAGTATGGGTGATATGTTTAATGGAAAATAATTATTGTCAACAATATTGAAAAATGATTAGATGGTGGTTGTGGAAAAAGGAGTGGGGGGTCTGATTTATTTATTTATTTATTGCATTTGTTTACCAGGAAAGTCCACTGGGCCAGAGATGAGCCCATTTTCAGTGGTGGCTCGGGGAGAAAAGCCTCACATGTAATTACATAAAAGAACATATAATACAGAATATATCAGGTAGTTGTAGTACATTAGATAAGTGAATAAGAGCATACAATAATATGGCATGAATTACAATACAGTAGTGAGGTGATAACATTGTATAACATGGTGACATTGGTACAAAATTGTTAAAATCATGGTAGAAGTATAGAAATAGGAGGTGTGGATGGCAGGTAAGGTTGTTAGATGAGAGAGAAGATCGTATAAAGGAAAAGGAGGCAGAAGGCTTATTGTAGAGATGGTGCTGGCTAGTGTCAGCAGAAGCAGTAGGTGTAAAGGAGGGAAAGGAAAAGAAAGTCTAGGTGTAGAGATAGGCTAAGATGGGTTTGGAGAGGGGGTCAGTTAATGGAATTGTGATTAAGAGTGCAGGTGCATATCCAATGTGATGAGAGGTGAAGTTTAAGGGAGGTTTTAAAAGCAGTGGAGCTACTGGTAGTTCTTATTGAAGGAAGGAGTTTATTCCAAACCTTGGAGACAGTGAAAGAGTAATGCATTTGACCAGCTGAGAGCTTAGGTTTATCAGTATTTAGTACCATTTTGTTTTCTGATCTTAAGTGTCAATTTGGATGGTAGATGGTTAAGATGTCAGTTAGGGCTGGGCAGATTTCTGGGAAGTAAATGATTTTAAGGGCAGTAGTAAGTTGTAGGTATGTGAGGTAATGGGGAAGTTCCAACCAATTAAGTTGATGTTGTGTGGAACAGTGGTGAGAGGAGAATTTAGCATTTGCAGCAAATTTGGCAACTTTATTGTAGCATGTATTGAGTTTAGTTTTTAGGGAGGACTGAATATTGGTTAGGATGGGGGCGCCGTATAGGAAAGTAGGAAGCAGGAATGAGGAGGCAAGAGCTTTTTTTGCAGAGAAAGTGAGAACGTAATTGTGCCTATAGAGGGCACCTAGCTTTTGATGTTTTTTTTTTATGTTATTCTGGATATGAAGGTCAAAAGTTAAGTTATCGTCAAGGATGACACCAAGCAGTTTGGTACTGGGAACAACATTAATAACAGTATTGTTTTGGGAATGAACTGAAAAGTCAGACTTATTAACTGGGCTAGATTTTCTGGGGTAAATATTATCAGTTTGGTTTTGTTGGGGTTAACGGCAAGATGATTCTGTGACATCCGGGATTCAGTTGAGGTAAAAGCCTCTTGGGTAAGGTGCTGCATTGTAGAAGCAGATTTAGAAGAGCATATAATGGTAGACTCATTTGCATATTGGATTACAGTACTGTGGGTAAGAGTTGCATGGAAGTCTTTGATGAATATACTAAATAAAAGTGCACCCAGTTTGGAACCCTGGGGGACTCCTGTGTTGGTGTTGTTGAAAGGAGAGGAGCAGCGTTGCCATATGGTAGCTTGTTGCCTATGACTGAAATAGCTGGAAAACCACTGAGGGGTGGAGGGAGAGGTGCCAAGGTTAGACAGTTTAGTAAGCAGAAGGGAGTGGGAAACTGTGTTGAACACCTTTGATAGATCCAGGAAGAGTGCGGAGACTATGGATCCATCATCCCTGGCTCTATTAACAGTGTCCAGGAAGGAAATGAGAGCAGTGTTAGTGATATGTCCTGGCCTAAAGCCATGTTGAGTGGGGGAAAGCAGGTGGTTTGTAGTCATGTGGCTAAGGAGTTGAGTGTGAATGCACTTCTCTAGTATTTTTGAGATGGGAGACGGAATGGCAATGGGTTGAAAGTTGGGAATGTCAGAGTTGTTGCCACCTTTATGAAGTGGTACAACATATGCCTTTTTCCAGATATCAGGCATGCAGGATTCCTGAATGGACCTGTTAAGGAGGATACTGATGGGGTATGCAATTGAGGAGGCAGATAGCTGTAAGAATTCTGCAGGTAGGTTATCTGGGGCATTGGTGCATGGTTTTAGTTTGTGAAGGAGCTTTTGTATGGTGGAGGTAGGTATGGGGGACAGTAAGAAAGTTGGTAATGAAGGTGATGTGGCAAGTGGTGTGGCGGGGTGTGGTTGGTTAGTGTTGATGGGTGGGAAGGTGGTAGTAAGTTTAACAATACTATCGATGAAATAAGAATTAAAGAGAGAGGCTAATTCAGTGGGGGGGGGGGTTCTGCATCAGGGCATGGATTGTGGATTGTTCCAGGATGGAGTAAGGAGTTGATTGTTCCCCAGAATTTCTTGGGGTTATGATTATGTTGGTTTTGGAGGCTTTGGAAGTAATCTTTTTTGTTTATGAGAACTAAACGTTTGGCCTGGTTGTGAAGTTGTTTGTACTGGATGAGAGTAGCAGGAGTTTTGTTTTTTAGCCAGGCTTTCCAGGCTTTATCCCTAGAGGACATAATTTGCTTTGTTGGCTTAGTGAGCCATTTGTAATGTTTTGTCTTGACTCTTTTTAACTGGAGAGGGGCAAGAGAGTTCAAGATAGTCAGAAATTTAGTATTAAAAAATTCTACAGCTTCATTATGAGGGAGAGATTTTAGTGGATTCCAGTTAGTATTTTGCAAAGCTTCATTAAGAGTAGCTGGGGAGAATTGGGACAAATTCTGGGTGTATCTGTATTGGTGTTTGTTAGGTAGGGTGGTAGGCTTACATATTATGAATGTTGGAGAGTGGTCACTTTTACTGTTTGCAAGAGTACCAGAGGTGGATATGTTATCAGGGTCAGAAACCATGATCCAATTCAAGATTGAACCTTTGCTATTCTTAGTGTCAGGTCTGGTGATATCAGAAATAAGCTGGGTATAGCTGTGGAGATTGATGTCTAATGAGTGATTGTTGTTGGAGATATCTAACCAATTAATATTTACATTGCTTAGGATTAGTGTTTCATTTTTTATGTTATTGGTAGTTCAGGCAAGGATGTCTTCTAGAATGGAAATGTTGTTGCCTGGGGGAATGTATATGACTATAATGCATAGGTTTTTATAGTTATTCAATTTAAAATAGGCAATAAGTAATTCTGTGGTAGAGAAGGAGGGAATGGGCTTAGAATATGGAAATACTTGGATATAATAAGGCTATGCCTCTGCCTTTTTGTGAGTCTGTCAGATCTGAGACAGGAATAGTTTGTGGGAAGGAATTCAGAATCCTTTATGCATGGTTTTAGGGAAGTCTCAGTTATGGCTAAGAAGTCAGGTTTATATTAACTTAACCATGCATGTAGAAGATGGGTTTTGCTTCTAATACGTTGAATGTTGATAGTAGTGAGATTGAGGGATCTTGTTGAGTTAGGGGCATTATGAGGAGAAGAAGGACCAGGGTTAGGGTGGTCACCACACTGGACTAGGTTAGGATAACTAGGATAACTAGGAGGCATCTTTGGATAGAGCTTCCTTTTTGGATCTGTGACATGGTTTTGTACAAGGTCCCTAGGAGGTCTCCTTTGTAGAATAATATTAGAGTCATAATGAATAGAGCAGATAGTTGAGTAGCTGTAGGAGATGGGAATGTAGGTAGATGTTGTTGATGTAGGTATGGGGGGTATACATGTTGGTTGAAGTGATGAGAGTTGTAGAAGGAGAGAGAGGTATATGGAGAATAAAAGGAGAAGGATGTTGTGCAATGGGGGCATGTTTGAGAGGAGTGATGTTCCCTGCTTTGATATAGAAAGTTTCCAGAAAAAGAAAATGTGGGTAGGTATTAGGTCAGATGTAGAGGTAGGAGTGTATGGTGATATAAGTGAAGAAAGGGGTAAGGTGGTTAGATATAGGAAAGTAGAAGTGGAAGGTGATAATAGACTAAGGAAGAGGTTAGGAGTATAGAAACTGTAGCTGCCAGGTAGGAGTCATGTAGAAGAGTAGAGCAGGCTGAGTGTGTAGAGTAGGTGAGATGGAAGTTAGGGTGTGGTGTGGATGGGTGGAGATGGATTGGAGGATTGTGGGTGGGTGTGGCTTGGATAGGTATAAGTGTAATTGAAATGGGGATGGGTGGGAATAGGGTAGGGTAGGGGAGCATAGTGAGGCCGAGCAAAGCGAGGGGGAATGGAGCGAGGACCCACTGATCTGTGGAAGGCCAGGGTTGTGGAAAAAACAATCAGGAGCAGCACTTCTTGAAATTAACCAGGTCAATACAGTATAGTTATATAGCCTTTACTAAAGAACTAGCCTTTTTGTTTTGTTTTTGGTGTGAACAATTAACTTTGGGGATAGAGTTCCCTGCTTGGACAGTCTTATTTTGCATTCGCTCAGTAGGTGAGATGAGCGGCAGAGAGATTTTCCATTCACTAAGCTTTTAGCTTTTATTTCAAATTGATTACCAGCTATCAGGATTAGCTATAATTTAAATAATGATGTATAAATATGAGTATAAATAATTAATATGTACAAATAGGAATGTGTATATAAAGCTTTAATTTTGTAAATATGTGCAGATAAATATCTAAATATTGTAAATAAGTTATTATCTATGTAAACCTAGTCGCTTGTAAATAAGATGTAAATAAATTACCCCTACTCTTTTTAATAGGTGCCATGGGATGCTTTTATATCCACCTGAGCTACCATAAACTCAAGCAGGTGGGAACCTTTGTTTAATGTGTTACCTGAAGGACAGCACATTCAGAAGTGCAGCACTCCCCTTATGTTGGGCTTCAGAGCCTGCATTCAATTTACCTGGTGTGGGAATGGAACACACAACATTCTGTACCACAGGCAAGTGTGCTACTTGTGACACTGACATTGCAAACAATAGCTACTTTTCTTTGCTCCCAGCTACTACTGTATTTACAACTGCAGTGTAGAGTTGTGTAATGTGCTAAGAACTACTGCACAGTGAGATATTGACAATTTCTTCTTTGGTTGAAATGTACTAAATATGTCTTTTTATTTACTATTTTCAAATTAATATTGTTATAAAGTAATATGTTAGTAATTCTATGTACTTTTCTAATTGTTAATGTCATATAACCCAAGAATTACTGTACTTCTGTTGCTTGCTGTCTGCCAGGTATGCTAGTCCATGGCTAAAAAGGGTTCAAGGGCCAGTCTATCTACACAGTAACAAATAATAAATAAATACTTTTATCCAAATATTAGAACTATCTACATTGTAGTATTAAGCAGGTGAACAACTTCCTTACAGACAAAAAGTACAAAATTAATCATTAATGCAATTCTAGATAAAATCTGCAAGTATCTTTAAATTAGTGATATGCCAATAAAATTTTTACTTCAGAAACATCATATTTTTATTCGTGTTTGCCTGAACTGCAGTAGGTATGACATACGCCTTCTGCTATAACAATAAAATCCATGAAGATGTTTTGTGAATGTGTACACATAAAAACTGACCAGTTAGGCAAAATTAGTAACAATGTTGCTTCAGCCATTCATCTTCTTCTAGCTCTGTTATGGACATATTAATAAATATAATCTTCATGAAGCAATGTACAGCAAATTAAGTTCGCTATTTATTTATTTATTTATTTATTTATTTATTTCACTTTTGTTAACCAGTTTAATCCAACTGAGTTTCCAGACAAACCCATTTTCAGTGGAGACTCAAGGTGGAAAAGCCCCAGTAAACATAAGTAAAAATAAAGTGACAATATACAAATATTAAATAATAATCACAATACAAAATAATTGTAAAAATAAATGGTTATTAACTATTTGCACTGCATTGATAGTAAGAATTGGTGAAGTTTAAGATTGTCAAAGTATTAATTACTGGAATGGTTTGTGTACTTAAGCTTCCTCTAGTTATGTAGTAGACTGACTATATCAGGAAAAACAAACTACACAGAGTATATCCAAAACTGTGAGAAATCATCAATGCCTATATTAAAGGCCACCTGATGCAGAGAATGCACTTTCAGATGATAGATGAACAGTTAAGTGAAAATTATATTACTAAGTAGCAAATATAAAGGTAGAGACCCTTCTGTTTACTGCTATTACACAAAATAAGAACAGATCATAATCTATGCAAGTTATATTTCAATAAGGACAGCTGTATTTGTAAACATTCTGAGATAATAGTTAATGTAGGTTTATTTTGGGAGGTGTGGCATTCAGCAAATGGTAATTCACTGAATGCAGTTTCCCCATTTCAAGTTTTCTGAATTCCATAGTCCTCAGATGTTTTTACATTAAGGTAGGTGTACTGCAAGGTTGTAGTAATCTAAGCAGTTCTTTTACCCTTGCAGGGTGCTTTGCTTTTATCCATGGCTGTGTGACCATGGAGTTAGCATATAGGCATAAGGTATAGAGGGGGCATAGCCTGAATGAATGAGGTTGCATGAGGGCTTATACCTAAAAAAGTATTTTGTTCACACCTTCGCCTAAAATGTAAGCTGTTGAGCTAGTTGCTTGACAAATTTCATTCAGTTTGCTCTTGATGTGTTGTTGATTGGCCTTTTGTAGTGGATGCATTTGTTTTACTGCTAAGCTTTTTTGAAATACATACACATACTCTACATGCTTGAAAAATTATAAAACAATGTTAAAAGACTGTATAAGCATTTTAGAACAGCTGAGGATGTGATCAGCTATGCAATATAGTTAGGCATTTAAGCTTGTGATGTCAGTGCAGTTTGTAAGCTCAAGTCTTATTTGGATAGCCGCAGTGCATTTTTGAACACATTTCCAGTTATGCTCATATAGTCAAAAAACATTCATAAGAATTCATAATTGCAAATATCTGTAAAACACACTGTAGTGAAATAACCTCAAAATAGCTATCATCACCACAAAAATATTAAGTAATGGCTGCATCTTATTACCATATTCCCAGAGACAAAATAGGAATTTTAAGGATAAGTTGAGTAAAACTAGCTGATTATACCATTTTTGTTTTGTTCTTACTAGAGTTGCAGCATATTTCTTCCACCAATTAATATGCAGTTGATATCTGCCATGGGTTATAACTCATGCAGTCCTACCATCAAAATTTGATGAGATACAGATCAAACAATATGAGGTTGCAATCATAACAGTTGTACTACTTAGTATACAAAGGATAATGGGCCTTAAAAATGGATGGAAAATGTGCACTTATGGCTTCAGTAATCCAAAACCAGCCACAGTAAGATAAGCTCCACAAGGCACAGCTACAGATCAGAGTTACAAATACTGGCACCCCAGGATTTTGCCCACCTCGGATGAAGACTAGTACCTTCCAGTATGACCTTACAAATTGTAGTTAAAACTCAACTTATTTTGCACACCCATGCATGTACAGGACTCTCAGAATGGGGAGGGAAATGTGACACTTCAGAACCACACCCCTTCTTTCCAAGCTTTAAGGTATGCTGCCACCAGTTAGTCAAAAGTAACAAAACACGAACACACCTTACTACTTAAATGCTTCAATTAAGCCAGCTTTTCACTATTCAGATGGCAGCAATTAATGTCTTCTCAGTGGACAGATAACACACAAGTGTACGTGGATTTAAAACATGTAAGCCCTTTAACCAGTAAATAAGTCATTGGCCAAAAGCATTTGAAGTTGAACAATGAAATGATTTCCTTGAAATAAGCAAACAAAAGCATTCACAAGTAAATATAAAACAGTAAAAGTCATGCATGAGACTTTAAAAATAAAATATTCAAAAGACAAGAAATGGTCAGGAAAAATATATTCTAACCTCTAAGCTAGAAACTAGAAGCAATCTGCTTCTGGCTAAATATATACTGTGCCCTTACTGTTGCTGGATTTTAAGCCCAAAACAGAACTTTCAGAGTTCCTATAGGTAGTACATTTGATCTATTTTTCCAAGAAGATCCTCTAACATTAACTCCTGAAGCTACTTTACTTTAGTAATTACTACTGTTTAAATTAACAGTCATCACCTCTAATTGTAAGCCACCAAAAAAGATTTTATGTGGTTTTAGTTTAAATTTAGGGTATGCTATTCCTCATATACTACCACTTCTCTGTTACAAGCTTCCATTTCACATGAAACAGAGCCCCTTCATGACCCTCCTCAAACACAACCTAGATCAATGGATAGGTGACTGCAAATTCACTCCTGGGGTGGTGCCCATGTCCCTCCTGGAAGAGGAGGTCTGTATTAACTACCCTAGACCCTTACCTCTGCAAACTTCACTCACCTAACCACCAACAATTTGGGGCAACTCAGGATAAATATGGCTAAGCTTCTAAGAGCTCTAGGGCTGTTGGCCTAGTAACTTCCTATGAAGCTATATATGCTCATGAAGGAAGCGTGAGGTTCATCAGGCCAGAATCTAATTAAAACAAGTCATCATCATTATTTCATCCAAGTCATTATTATCCAAGGAGCATGAGATTTTCACTGGAGTTTTGCACAGTCAGAAAGCAAAGGCTTGCTTTCATTTTTATTTTTAATTAACTGTTATACAATTCCACATTAGCAAACACCCAGTTATATACTATTTTAGAGATTTTGTTTTACATTTTAATTTACATGTTACAGCTTGCTGAAAAAGGCAAGTACAATGCATTTTTTATTTTTATCTTGATTTACTGTCACTCTAGTACAACATTTTAGGCATTTTATGTGAAAGAACACAGACATTCTCTGAGAACATTACAGTTCTTTTTACAGTATCCACTGTGAATTTGAGGTAAGTTATTTTTTTCGTATGAAAGATAATCTGTTTTTCTAAAAGCATTTTATGATGGATTATGGGAGCTCATTTTTCTTCAACGCTATTCCATTTGTTAACATTTTATCCTGTCTTTGTGACAAAATGTGTCATTAAAGTGTTATTCTAAATGATTTGATAAAAAAAGTCAGCAAATAAATCAATAGTAAAACCATGTGCTTTAATTAAGGAAATGGTACATTGCCATAAATGTGAAACTTATTTTCTTTTGTACATTTTGTGCATGGTAGGTTAACTGCATTGAAAGGAATGTTTTATTAATAGCTTTAGAAGTTAGCTTACTGTCATAGCCGGTTTTAAGCACCAGCGAGCCCTGTCATATTTGGAGGTCACCTGGTCCTAGGGGTTCCAAAACCACATTAAGTTATCATATTTTCACATTTTTACTACATGTTTCTCAAACCAACCAAAGTTAGTACTGAAATAGTGTGTGCCTAATATCTAAGTTGGGTAACAATAACTCTGACAGGATGAAAGATTCAAAGTATTAGCAGTACTTCTTCTTTAAAAATTTAAAGACACAGCTGGTTGTAGTGACAGACTTAATTATATGGGCAGCTGTTTTATCAAGTAGCAGGTTGCATGATTTCATGAATTATTTTACCACTGAAATGGCTCCTTGACATAGTTAAATTCTGCTGCAGGCATTTTCCCCAATTTTTTAATTTAACTAGTGAAGAAAGACAAGCTTTAAATGAATTACAGGATAATGTAAATATTGTGATTAGGCCTGCGGATAAGGGAGGTGCCACTGTGATATTAGTCAAGGACTTTTATGATAAAGAAATAACTGACATGTTGTCTGAACAGACTACCTATAAGTGCCTAACTCCTATGGAATTGAATGTTTTAATTAAGAATGTATACACAGATTTATATGATATGCTAATGTGCTCTATTATAGATAATGATCTTTACAAATACTTTCTTATTGAGAAACCACTAGTTCCTATGTTTAGAGGTTTACCAAAGATTCATAAGAACCTACAAAAACCACCCCTGAGACCTATAGTCTCAGGCAAGGGATGGTTAACTGAGAGCATCTTCATCTATATAGAGAAACAGCTAAAACCTATTGTACAAACAACTACATCTATTCTTAGGGACACGCAACAGTTTTTAGAAGCACTAACTACATTAAATAATGATGGGCTCTTGATGGAAACAGATTATCTAGTAACCCTGGATGTAAAGTCCCTATTTACATGTATACCCAATGATGTAGGTCTAGAATATTTAAGGTTGTACTTAATTCAGAAAGATATAACAAGGGATGAGGTAATTAAGATTATAATGTTATTGGAAATCATTTTGAATAATAATGTTTTCATATTTGCTGATAAGTATTTTTTGCAAACAACAGGAGTGGCAATGGGTACCCCATGTGCCAACTCATATGCAAATTTAGTACTTGCTTACTGGGAACATACATACATTCTACAACATACTGTTTTTTCTAAATATATTAGACTTTATAAGAGATTTGTGGATGACCTCTTTTTGATTTGGGGAGGAGACTATGAATCACTTAATGATTTTATTACCTATATAAATGGCACCACTAGCTTTTTAACATTAACTAGTAACTGCTCAGAAGATTCTATAGAGTTTCTAGATGTGTTGATTTCAAAGGATAGAGATAAGATACATACATCTATCTATAGAAAACCCTGTCGAAGAAATGCCTTCTTACACAGAACCAGTATGCATCCCCCACATATATATAAAAATGTGGTAAAGAACCAGGCATTGAGATGCTCAAGGTTAACTAGTAAACAGGACATTTTTGAAAAAGCCTTATTAGACACAGAAAAGGATTTATCAGATAGGGGTTATAATAAAAAAGATTTAGAGAATCTAAATTATGTGGATCGAACAGGTAAAGGAAGTCCATATATAGAAGGCGCTGAACAACAGAATAATATGGTAGTTCATCAGAAAAGAAATAACAAGATTGGACAAAGAGTTAATATCCCTTATACTAACTGTAATAGAATGATAACAGGTGTTATTAGAAAGAACTGGGGAATTTTGACTTTAGATGAAGAGATTAGTAAGATAGTAGGTCAACATCCGAGCTTCAGTTATAAGAACACTAGGTCCTTGAAGAGACTACTATGTTATGAGCACAAACAGACTAGAATACTTTCAGTAAAAAAGGGAACTTTTCCTTGTTACAATTGTAACCAGTGTCAATATATATATAATAGAAATACTTTTACACATCCTGACACACAAGTATGTTATGAGTTTGATTTCTATGCTAGTTGTGCTTCCCGAAATGTTGTTTATTTAGGTGTTTGTCAAAAATGCAATATGTATTATGTTGGTAAAACGAATAGAACATTAAGAGAGAGAATTAGGGAACATCTGTATGCCATAAGCAAAGAGAATGAGACCAATGCCCTAGCCAAACATGTGATTTATAATGATACCACACATAAATTCAAGTTCATGGTTTTAGAACTGATACACACCACCACAAGGCTAGGAAACATAAGTAACTTTACTGAAAAAGAAGAGAACAAATGGATAATCAGACTACAAGCTGATATTAGACATGGCCTCAATGATAGAGTTTCTTTAAAACCCTTTTTGAAAGATAGACCATTGAGACATTAACAACACTGCTCTTTCCATACAATTCTTCACTTGCATACACTAGTTTCTCTCATTCAAGTATACATATTGCACTTAATTCATACTGATTTTCACCACATACTCTCACATACACATTCATGCGATTCTCACATACATATATAAGCATATACATACTTTTTTATATACCTTTTTGCATTCACTTTTATATTTACATTCACACACATATCTATCATATATTACATTTACTTCACACGTCCACATATATATTCATATATACTTATATATATATATATATATATATATATATATATATATATATGTGTGTATTTTTATGTATCATATATATATATATATATATATATATATATATATATATATATTATATATATATTTTTTATATATTTTTATACATACTTATTTATATATATATATACTTTCACACACATATATTTATACATAATATTGAGGTATAGATTGAGTCACATATAAGTATACAGATATGGATATGTATATGTATGTATTTTTTATTTTTTACATTTTCATATTTATATGTTTATGTATTTTTATATTTTTATGTTTCTATATGAATTTTTTATGTATGTCTGTTTGCATATAGATACATCATGTGTATGAATATATTTTATTAATATTTTATTATTATTTTTAGAAACTCACAGTAGACTGCCAGTTTTATTAGACAATTCTATCAGTCAACAACTGTCTTTATAAAGATCTCTCTAAAGACAAGGAAATTAAATACTGTAAATTAGAATTAATTAGAATTAATTAGCTAATTAACATTCAGAGATTTTATTGGCTTGAGAAAGAGGTAAGTAGAGATATAAGGGAGTTTTTTACTTTTAATTTTCATTAAAGTCTGAAGAAGTGCCCTGTGAGGCGTGAAAGTGCTTACTTTCTACAAATAAAGGATACATCAGCTTTTTAAGTTGGCTTTGATTGTCATGGTGTGCTTCTAATCTCTTTTTTCTACACAGCTGGTTGTAGTGACAGACTTAATTATATGGGCAGCTGTTTTATCAAGTAGCAGGCTGCATGATTTCATGAATTATTTTACCACTGAAATGGCTCCTTGACATAGTTAAATTCTGCTGCAGGCATTTTCCCCAGTGAAGCTAATATGTGCACCTTAATCTATTAATAGCATTGCCCCTTTGGAAGAGGTAAAAAAATACTGACAAAAGCAACTCCTTTTATTCCACCCTGCGTCCTGCCTACTTCGCTCCTTTTTTGCCATGCCTATTATGCAAGTAGACACTTCTGTTCAACACTGTTGAAAGTGGAATGTGTTACATGTTTTCACTAATCTCCCTCAGACCCAGTCACTTCACACTGAAGTGATGGTTGAACAAAGCTACATGTCTTGAGGTAATGATTTAGAAATTCTGGTATTAAGACTTGTAAGGTCACTTTGCCGATCTACTAATCTGATTTCCTAATCAACAATCAATTTTCTAGACGGAATGGAAACATGGGCTTGTGGCAACCCTGTCTGTTGTTTATGACTGGGAGCCACATGTAACATTACCGATGATCTTTTGTCTCCATTACGATTGAGTTCCTGCTAACTGGCAAAAGTGCTGAGGCCTCCTGATTATGTTACACTTACTCAGGATATAGGACTTCTTTTTTTGTTTTAGTTAGTTCTCTTAACCGATTTTGCCAAGACCCCTCTGATTCTGTTAATCTGGTTGTTGCCCCAATTTCATTTCCTTATTTAAATACTGCCGGACTCTCTAGCTATTCTAATCTTTTGAAATCCCAGTGCATTCATTCTTCTGGGAAACACTGATTTTGTTTTATTTATTTTTTTATTCTGCTTCAAAAATCTGTCATTTCTCAGGTGGTGGAGCATGACTTCTTTATCCTGCAACAAACATGCTGTTGACATTAGTTCTGCTGTGAATCCCATGGCTTTGCTAATTCTACAGGAGTTCCCAAAAATGTAAAGCTGACCCTGCTATCCATTCCCATATTAGAATTCTTGAATGGCTCTCCTAATCAGTAACAACCACACTGTACTGAGTCAGTTAATTATTTGTAGCTAACAATTTATTGTTTTATTCTGTCTGTCTACATGAATATGACAATAAGTATTTTTTGTCGAAAGAAGTAGTTGAAGTTTGACACAATAATTTTTTTTACTTTTTTTTTCCTGCAATGATTTAAGAGTTTATGTTTACTCTAAGTGTACTAGCTTCCCTTACCATAAATTACTGAATTCACTTCATAATTTGGGGAAGATAAGTAATGGATGGCATGATAGTTTGCTGAATTGTTTTTTTGTGGGGTAATGCTAATAACGATTAGTAAGTATACTGTAATTAAAACTTACCAGTGTTTTTAATATAGAGTGTATAGTAACAAGCATTTGATGTTTTTTTCCCGTTATTTGTACAAACATTTGCTTTGGTAAAACCTCAGCAAAGACAACAGAAAAAGGACAAGGTATTCCTTTCATGACTTTTGAAATCAGGACTTGTCAGTTGCATAGTGAAATGTTTTGCTTTTAACAACCATATCTAACTGAATGGTAGAAATATTACTACAATTCAATATACAGATGATTTTATACGTGATCAATTTTGTATAAACAAAAGAGAAGGGCTCAATGACAAATTAATGATAAATGACTAGTACTTGTATATATACACACCTAATACCTTAAGTGCCTGTTTGCTCACTTTTTAAATGCACTCAAAAGCAATATTCATGGTACATTATTTCATTCAGTAGGACAACGTGTGAATTTTAGTACAATAGGTGTAAGTCCACCTCTTAAAATTGTATAAAAACAGCAAAGGCCATTGGAATATTTGCTTTGAAGTTTATTAGACTGACATATCAGCCAATGTGATCTAGGCAAAGCTTTGCTGCAAGCCAAAGCCACCGATTGTCTCATTAGCATGGCAACCAATGTGACCCAAGCAGCTAACTCAGCTGTAGTTACAGGATATGCTGAACATACAGCAAAGCCTTGCTAAACTAAAAAAAGTTGATATTTAAAAAACTAGTAGCTTGTGGAAATGAAAAGATAAGAAAAGTGAAACATGCAATAGAAAAAAGGAGTCGCATGATGAAAAACACAGGATTATCTGTAATAGAACAAATGCGGAAGATATTGGTGTAAGCTCATCCACAAGTTCAAATATAGGATAAGATTAATTCACTGAAACTGACAGAGAATATAGAGAGGGAAGAGTAACAAATTAACAACTGAATGATTACAATCTAGTGATATATGCAGATAGTAAAAGCAGTACATGCCAGAGGAAGTTATCTAAAATCTGGAAAATGCTGAAAAATAATGAGGTGATAACAGAGAAAGAAAATTCATGCAGATAAAAAAAAATCATTTGCTTTTTTGATTTTATCTACGCGCTAGTTTTTTTTTCTGTTTATCCTGCACCTCCAGTTCATTCAACTCACTTTCGGCTTGTCAGTCGCAGCATTTCTAAATTATCTAAAATGTTTTCCAAAAAAAAAAGGGATGAGTAGTGAACGTGATCATTTAGGTCACTGTACAGCAGTTAGATAAAGTGGGTGAATATATTATGAATGGGTATAATTAGTGCTTGGGGTATTCTGAGAATTTGCCTTTGCCTGTTATGCAGTTGTCCTCACAATATTTGCAGTAAGGACATGTTTGCAAATTTGCCTCTTGTGAAATGATAACGTAAGTGTCAAAGTTAGAGACTATACATTCAGTGAAAGTCAATGATATTTAGTGTAATTACTTATGGAAAACCAGATAAGCATTTTTTTTTACAGAAACATAGGAGAAGATTGGAAGATCATTCTAGCAGAGATAGTAAAGCCAACAATGCAAAACAAACTAAGCGATGGAATTCCAAATATAATGGGTAGTCATGCAAGAGGTTTTTTTTTTTTTTTTTTTTTTTTTTTTATGGGGGAGGACAAAAGCTGTTGATGAATTGGGACTGGCAGATTATTTACTAGGCATGAAATATGGAAATGGGCAAAGTAGATGGGGAAACAATCCTATTTCATGCCTTTCTTATTGTTAGATTTCTCAGCCCTGATGCCATTAAGAATCTAACCTTTCAGTGGATGACAAGTGCAGTGAACATTCCACTGATGTCTGAGATCTACTCATCCTATGAAAATCTGCTGTCACTGCTGGTGGACAAATCCTCTAATCAATAGGAAACTGCAAGAAACCTGATGACTGATGTGTTCTGAAAAAAGTAACTCCACTAACCTCTAAACACCACCCACCCTGTGGGAACCTCCAGTAACTCTTAGTGTAAACTATGACATTATACAAAATTAATATAATTTGCAAGCCACTTCTGACTACTGCACACAGATGACAATCTCAGCTCCTGAATCTAGGCGGGTTTGTAGCTTTTGCTGCCATGGAAAGTATGGTACTGCTGTTTAGGAAAACTGCTTTCCTTGAGACATTTTTATAAGTAAAACTGTAATTTTAAAGAGTACTCAGTTAATCTTAATTGTTGTAGTCATCCACAGATAAGTACTACAGATTGATATTTTGCACTTTTCTTAAGTTAACTAACCCTGCTGCTGATATAGCGCTGAATTATTTATTCTAGTTCTGCACTTTATCATTGTAAAGTGCCGTTGTATTTCACTGATCATAATTACTGTTCTTCTGTACTATAACGATCTTGTCCATGGAAGTGTTTACTGGTTAATTTGTTGCCTGTTTTGTAATTTCTGCACTTTGGGTTCACCCTTGTTTGATGTTATATTAAGAAAGGTTAGAGCTGCATTCTAGTGCCAGTAGACAGTAGCCTAGACTGTTCTGTGTTTGGAAATCACAGAGGAAGGCTTCACATGTATTTTTGTGACTGGCTAGTGGGTTATTTTGACTGTTAGTCAGTTTCTCTGTCTGTATTACAGTCAATGTCTACTGACTGTTTTGGTTCTATACAGTGCCATCCTAACACAGAAAAGTGCTACAGCTCAGTATTTTGCAATTTTCTTAAGTCATGTGTACTGCTGCTATATTGATGAATTATTTATTGTTATTCATGTGCTTTATTGTTATAAAGTACAGTTGTATTTCATTAATCTTAACAGTTGGTTTTCTACAATGTAGTCATCTTGTACAAGGAAGTGTTTGCTAATTATTTTTTTTACTGTTCTGTAGTTTCTGTATTTTGGGCTCACCCTTTGTGTGATTTTATATTAAGAAGGTTAAGTTTACACTCTAGTAGCAGTAGAGGGTAGCCTGGTCTGTTCTGAGCTTGGAGTCCCAGAGAAAGGCTTTAAGTGAGTTTTTGTGATTGGCCAGTTGGCTATTTTATGCATAAAGTCATTGTGTTTGCTCAGTGCTGCTCACCACACATAGATGGTTAGCCGTGCCATGTGTAGTAACAAGTGCTTAGAATATCAAGTTCTGAATAAAAAACACTCATAAATTTTTTTGCAGTTGCCTGATGAGCAGCAGGCGCTTACAAAGGGGAGCATCACTCTGCAAGATTCGACTACGATTGCAATTATTACCCAACTGACATCCAAACAAATCTGTTATATGCTCATTTAATTCTCCTATACATTGGTTATGCACAAGAAAAATCACCAAAACAAGCTTCAAAACAAGCTTGCCACTAATCAAAGCCTTATTTAAATACACTCTTAATTCCTTGCCTACTGAAGTCCATTACATATGTACCCAAAACCTTGGATCTTGACTTTCGTCCTGTCTCTGTAAATAGCTTGGTAGACTTGGACATCCTGAGACAATGTAAAAATTGTTTCATGTTCTCTCATAACTACTTAATTCCTGAAAAATGTACACAGTATGTAAGAGATGTAAGTATACACTGTCACTGGAGGCAATGCTCTCACATAAAACTACTACAACTACCAAACAGATTGTCAGAAGCACACAAAATCACAAATCACCTGTTACACACACCACAGACAACACATACACCCAAAAATGCTGAGGCCCTTAAAAGTGATCTTCCCTAAGCTCAAAGGCCACCCAGGTTTAGAAATTATGATAACTATGCACACAGGGAAGTTATTCTTTATTGGTATGCAGTATTTAAGTTAAGTTCATGCAATTCATATAACTTCTGCATACAGTCCTGCTTAGAGAGCAACTTCTCACTTTGGGAGTTTGTGAGATCCATTCATGGGCAAAGTGCTCCAGAGATCCCTTTTCAAAAAAAAATCCATTTCTTTTGACTTTGTTTAAATAATTAGTTTTATACAATTACCTTAGGATTCAGAAAGATTCTCAGCAGTCATGTAAATTGCATACTGTAATTCAGTCAATCTACACAATGGTGAGAAAATGCAATAAAGAGACAGGTATAGCTGCAATGACAAAGACTTTATTATCATCTTATTAGCATGTTTCTGAATCACAGTTTTCCAGCACTAGTACTCTAAGACCTATTGGTGGTAGTGTTTTCCCTGGTGACCCATGCATGGCATTGGCAAAGGTATGCCACACAAATTCAGACACCTATGCACACTCATACACACTCCAGACATTCACACACACACACACACACACACACACACACACACACACACACACACACACACACACACATGCACACACACACGCAGACATGTATACACACACACACACACACACACACACACACACACACACACACACACAAAACCACATACACCTATTTGCACACACAGCTATCAAACAAATAAACTGAGAACAATCACGTTTATAAAAGCACCCATTCATCCACATTCAAGTCCAGCAAACACAGGCACACACACATGCACGCGCACATTCACACATTCATCTAGCTGCATACAATAACATCCTACATATACAATGACATCCCTTCACCAGCCCCAACATGTTCTCTGAGCTTACCTGCACCATGACTGCTTCCACGGGATTGAATGGTTGACCACAGTCTTTTGGCAGAAGTCACTTTTTCCTCCAGCACTACAAATTTAGGCAGATGTGTGAATTAGGATGGCAAGCCTATTAAAGACTCCTGCCCTTGAGCCTAACTCTGTACAAGGAGCTGTTTTCCCTTCATTCCCTAATAGGGTGGCACCATGGTGCAGCGGTTAATGCTGTCTCCCCACAGCAAGAGGTTCTTCGGTTCGATTCTTGGCTGGGGTGCCTTCTGTGTGGAGTTTACATGTTCTCCCTGCATTCACGTGGGTTTCCTCTGGGTACTCCGGTTTCCTACCACATTCTAAAGACATGCTTCTGGAGCATTTCTCCCCAGGCCTCCGCTGAAAACAGGATCCGTGGAACCTAGTCGGACTTTCCCGGTCAACAAATCTTAAATAAATAAATAATATTTACAACAAACTCTTAGGCCACTATAGCTTTGGGGAAAATAACTATCTTTAGGCTCATTAAACTCTGTGAAAAAATGATCATTCAGTCATAGCAGTCTGGCCTTCAGTGAGTTCATATTCAAAAGGTCATTGTGTTTGACATTGGTTACATTGTATATAATTATATATGAATATTATTTATATAAATGTATATTTATTGTAGTTTATTGCATTTACTGTCATACAGTATTCAACAACTTCCAGTTCACAACTCATTTAAAAGAAAACATCTATTAGAATTATACAAACAACAAAGTTTATGTAAATGTAGTGATTCCGAGTCATAACAGTTTACTAACTGGTATTTTAGTTTTTTATTTTACATTGTATGATAATATTTTCTTAATTGTGTTTCAGAGAGGTGTACTTTGTTCCAGTTGTACTATCTGATGTATACAATACCTTGTTACTATTATTTGTACTTTGTATATTTGTATTGAATGCATTTACTTAATACTGCTTTTTTGCTTTTTTCTTTGCAATTAATAATTTTATTAGCATTTAAGCATTTTTAACTAGAGGTTGTAGTTGTCCAGTTTCCTAACTAGAAACAAACACAATAAAATAAAACAAATAAATAAAACAATAACTGTAATGATGCTGCTACCAGTACTAATCACTGCTATTGTATGTATTGTGTTGCTGCATTTTATTGATATGGTAGATCCTATTAATAAAGAAAAAGGCCTGGCTTCTGACAGAACAAACAATTATGTGCTTCCATGTAGTGAGAAAAAGAAAATTATGTATACGTGTCCCATAATGATGTTTATTTTAGAATACTTTTTATGTTCAGAAATATTTCATAAGCAGCATCCCTACTAATGAAACTACAAAAATAGTTAATCTCTTTGTTATTAAATCTGAGCCTGTAAGCTATCAGCCACAAATGGAGTTCATGTAACTGAGAGCAAAGGAGGCATATGCCACCCTCAGTTAAGAACCAAAAATTGAGTAAACATATCAACAGGTAGCACACTTGCCTTCAGTGCTGGAAGCCCCCCCCCTCCCCCCAGGTGGCTGGATCAATTTTCAAATTGCTGACACTGCATGCAGCACTCCTGGGTGTGCCATCCTCTAGATGAGATATTAAACTGAGGTTCTATCTGTTTGAGCTGGTGATAGCTCAGGAGGATGTAAAAGATCTCAAGGCGCATATTCACAAGAGTAGGGTAAGTTCTCTGATACCCTGGCCAAATTCCTCCAAGTCATTGTGAATACCACTTTGGTTCTACCCTAGGAAGAGGTCACTAACCAATGGAACTAACCAGGTCAACAAAGAATGAATGACATATAAAATAAAATCAGAATGGGGCATAATAATCAATTGTCAATTCAAAACCTTTACTTAAGATGCCACAAAACTATCATCATTTTAACAACAGATTTCTTCTAATGCGTGTGAATGGTCTGGCTATAAGAGGACAGCTGATTCACTTTGTAGTGTATTTGCTTTTGCCTTTCATTATCATTATTGCTCTTTCTATATAACACGACAATTACTTAGTTTTAACACATTTTGTTGCTAATTCATCATATCATTTTATCTTAATAACAGTAGTTGTATTCTATAGCAATAACCTACGCCTGGGTGTGGGAAATGCTGGATTTACCCACAGTTGGTGTGGTTTGGTCACGAGGGCGAAGCCCGAGTGGCCAAACAAAGACAACCGTGGGTAAATCCAGCATTACCCACACCCAGGTTATTCCTATTATACAATGACATTATTTAAGAAAAAAATAATTACTTTTCTTAAATAATGGCATTGTATAATGCCTCCTTGCTGCCCTTCCGCAGCTGTCTGGTATTCTGCGGTAGTTCTGATGTACTGCACATGTGTATACTTACGCAGTACATCAGAGGTGTGGGCAAAAGCAACGGAGAAAGCAAGATCTCCGTTGCTTTTTACAAACTGTCTCGCTATGTTAAAGGAGTTTAACATAGCGAGACAGCTTTAAAAAAAGCAACGGAGAGTCTCTGTTGCTTTTTTGAAAGCTGTCTCGCTATGTTAAACCCATTTAACATAGCAAGACAGTTTTGAAAAAGCAACGGAGAAAGCAAGATCTCCATTGCTTTTTAAAGTGTCTCGCTATGTTAAATGGGTTTAATATAGCGAGACAGCTTTAAAAAAATCAACGGAGATGCTCTGTTGCTTTTTTTAAAGCTGTCTCGCTATGTTAAACTCATTTAACATAGCAAGACAGGTTGTAAAATGCAACGGAGATCTTGCGTTCTCTGTTGCTGTAAAGAAAAAAAAAAGTTATACTAATGGAAAAAGTCCGGGCGACCGGACCTTTTTCCAATACTATAACTCTGATTTACAATGTGCACACTGACCAATCAGCGTGCATGTTTTGGAATATTAATGGGGGGGGGGTCATTGTATAATAAATAATATTAAATAAGTTTTAGATGAAAATACTGAAAATTACCAAAGCTACAATGTTGCAGTTTATAATGTTGGTATTTTCTAATGTTATATAAAATTCTAGCATAATAAATGCCCCAAAACAAATATATTTATTGACCAAGGAACATTTGTAAACCCTGTTTAGATGACCGTCAGTCATACAGTAGAGAAGTAATAGAGCCAAGTATGTGGCAGTCGTTGTATCTCTTCGCTATTCATATTATATTATACAAGACCAGCTGACATTTGGTGTTTCTCCATATAGAACTTTTAATCCTGGAATAACAAGCTTATGTCTTTGCTTGTTTCCAGTCTCCTGCAGGTAAATCACAAACCAGTATTGCATTTTCCTGTGCTTTTCTAGTTCAGTTACACTTACTCATTCCTTCACATTTTACCCTAACTTTCCCAGATACCATTTACAAGGCTTGAGCTCATGATTTATGTTACTGCCATTACACACTCCTTTATAAACATTTAGTTTTGAGCCCTGCTATAAAATCATCTGCTTTGTAACACTTTCCACAGCAGGGTATGAAGTAAAGTCAAAAAATAATCCCAATGAAAATGTGGGGCAAACAAATGAAAAAAATAATGCATCCTTGGAACTCACCTGTAAATAGTTTGACCCCAAACTTTCCCTTTCTTGACCCTTTTTAAATACATCAGCTGTCAGAATTCAAATACAGAACAAATTGTACTTGAGCGAAACTGGCGTTTTGCATTCTGCATGTGATATCTCATTTATTTTATTATCTGAAAATGTTAATTACTTTTTTATGAGATGGAAGTCATAAAAATCAGATATTTTTCACAAACTAATGTGTTTATAATAAATTTGAGGAGCGAGTCTTGTAAATGTATTGTTTCTCAATATTTTGACAACATATCACAATGCAAAATTCTTGTAGGTCATCCCATAAATATAGTAGTTGGCAATGCACACATTTATATTTATTACAATAAAAGTACGATCCATGTTCTTTATGCAAGCTTCTCTTTATTGGAAAGCTTAAAATGTATTTACATTTTTCACGGAGATAAATCGTAAAGAAGTCGGCTATTCTCCTTTCCCAAGCTTCACTCCCCATCCAAGAAAGGTAGAGATTTTTCTGCTTGTTGGTCATAGTTCACCTGGATCAAGCCCTCCTTCCCCCACAGCCAGTTCAACACCCTTACTGATGCTATATATGGTACAGACACTCGCCCCCTTCATCTAGTTAATGAAATTCTAAATTGCTATTAGATTCAGAAAAATGACATTTGGTATCTGCAGCCACACTGAGAGGTAGGCAGGCAACATTTGATCATATGGAGAACTTGGACTACTTCTGTGAGTGCACTACATTTATTTTCTATATTTGGATCATGTTAACTTTTTTTCTGATTAGTGCAATTTTTTGCAACCATGCAATGTCACAGATAGAGGATTGTGATGTCAAATGAGATTATATAGATCGTAGCAGAATAAACATTCTGGCATGGAATTATATTCATCTTCTGCACAGCTTGATTGAACATCCAGTTCAGAGCAAGACTGATGCAGCACAGAAGTCACGTGACTTGAATTCTTTTTGTAAGAGATAGTAGTTTTATACTAGGAAGAGTGGACATAACATTTAAAATAATACGTATCATTTTCTCATACAATACTGTTTCTGAAGTTATGTCTTAGGACTTAAAAACTCTGGCCTCTGTGGCTTTTAATCTCTTTTCTCTAAAATGAAACACAAAACTAAAACTAATCAGGTCAAATACCTGAAATCAGGTATACATTTAAATTATTGACATATTTGATTAAAAGTTGATGGAATACCAAGATTTGTATTACTATACATTTTGTGATGAACAAGAAGTCTATAACTGTAATGCCTGATTACATCAGCTTTAATTCTTACTGTTTTGTTACAAAGTCACAAATTTTATGAAGAACATGCCAAAATTGAGAGGCAAATTGAGACACATTCCTGAAAATAATGGCCTCCATGCCTTTGTTGTTAAAGAAGATATGTGCCTTGTGAGGGAATGCATTGCTTTACTAAATGTTTTCTGCACTGTAATAAAATATGTTGTCTATTGTTATGAGTAAGCTTCATTATTAGTGTACCATCTTTGTTGTCATTTGCAAATCCCAGCTGGTCAGTCACATTAAAAAAATCAATGCTTAGGAAGGACAATTAACAATTTCAGCATTTTTCCCCTTTCAAAGTGGCAGATAATAAAATAAAGTATAATTTAATACACAGTGAATAAGAAATAAAGATATAATTAAAATAAATACATAAACAAAGAAATAAATAGATGCATAGGGCATACATCTAAGCAGTAAAGATAAGTTTACATCATAAGATCTATTATAACGCTACCTACAAATGTTCTGGGTATCAAAATTCACAGGCCTGGAGTCATGGTGTCAAATTTGTACACCAAAGGAAATAGATAATTCAGGGAGTCCAGTTCTTAAAAAAGAAATAAAGAAAAATAAAATTCCCTTCTTTAGCTATGTTATGCTTTTTGATATTTTGTGATATAAATAATTTACAAGAAATTAACAAAAAGTTAAACAAAAAATAAAAATTAAACAATGTTTTCTCAGAAAGAAAGGAAAACTCAAACAAGGTAAATGTATAATGCCAACCATACTATAACTGTTTGAGAGTCCTTCCTGAATTTACTCTCAGCACTGCTTCTTGAATGAATTGCACATCTGTGGGCAATTTCCAGCATAATCCATAGCAGTCTAATGGTTATTGCAGTAACAGCTTGTTTTAGCTGATCATCAAAGTGATATTTGTATTACATCTATGAATTTGTTGGAACTTGCATGAATGAATGTGTAACAAAAGGGAGGCTTTGTCAACCATACACATTAAACAGATTTTTAGAACATTTTGCTAAACTGTCCTGCTGTTTCCTAATGACTTTAAAGTTCCATAGCATGGTTCTAAGCCTTGTCATTATAGCTGATTAGAAGGAGAATGACTCAACCATGCATTACAGGTGATTAAGCACACAAAGCTGCAGGCCATCTCTGATATTACTACAGGAAATATGAAATTCCTTATTAATGAGAAATCAGCAAAGCCAGAAAAAGCATGGAAAAATGTATGAAGCGGCATTAAATAACATTTTTGTTCATATAGTGCAAACTGAGATCAGTACCTTACTTTGCAAGTTTAAGTATGTCTGTAAAACTCTTCCTCTTTTAAAAGCAAAGCAATAAACCTAGAAAGCATACTGGCAGACACATTGTTTTACCAAAGTGAATCTACTAATATTAGTTTTTTTTCATTAATTCTTAAAGCTAAAAACAGGACCCCCAGATATTAAAAAGAAGAAGCAGTCATTGGTGTACTTACTGTTGGCTGAGACAAGTTACAGTACACAAGTGTGACTCTAAACTGGCACAACCTGCTTTCCTAAAGTTGAGTTTTGCTCTCTTGTGCTTTCTCTCTCTCTTCAGTGCCTATAAAGAAATGCTTCTCTTAGACAGGTCTAAAGGTTTTCACTCAGTTGTTGCCATATATAAAGCATGGGTTGACAACATCCCTACAGCGATTGCAGACAAACATCCTGGTTAATTGTTTCCTTCCTTAAATGTTGTTCTGGAAATTCTAAGAAAATATTGTGGTGTATTTATTATGCAAGCCGGAAGAAAACTAATGAAATTGACTGTCACTTACAAATTAAGATTTGCTTTAGTTTTTTTATAACACTCTTACTGAATTATCACTTAAAACCAGGGCCTGTGTTAGCATTTTGGGGGCCCCCAGCAGATGTCAAGTTGGGGATCCCCTAGGCACTTACAGTTAACATATCACTCTGCCACTGCTACCCCTTTTAGTTCATACTGAAAACTTTTGCGAGTAGTAAGCACAGACTGACCTGCAGCTGCTATGCTCTTGCATTACAACAGGCCTGTGTACCACACTATGTTGGCCCATCTCACAAAGAGACAGTCACAGTTAATGGCATTTAGTTGCAACAATTATACATTTTATTTATTTATTTTTACATTTGTGAAATGGGTTCGTCTGTCTGGGTTTTTAGAAGCCCTTTTTCAGCAGAGACCCAAGGAGAAAAGCTCCAAAAATAAGTTTAAGTAAACAAATAGTAAAAGCAAAGATAATAAACACAGATCACATTTTAAGTATACATACTTCTGAAGTAATTACATAACATGCAATAAAGGAATATATAGAATGGATAGAAATACAATAGAATATATATATGGAAAGTTTCACGCAGTATGGCAAGAAACTAAGCAGAAATATGGTAAGACTAAGGTCAATACATTGCTGAACCAAAGTACTAGGCATGAAGTAAGTAAATATACAGATAAAGCTGTGTGAACTTTAGAAGTTAATAAATAAATTAAAGAACAGCAATAAGGGATTATTGGAACTGAGTGTAACATGAGCTAACTGGTTTGGAATAGGACGAAAAAAAATGTGTAGGTAGTAGTAAGAGAGAGAGAGATAAAAGTGATACAGTTAAGTTAGGTTATCCCTGAATGTTTCTTGGGTATTAGTTTAGAGCATGAATATATCCAATTTGATAGGAAAAAAGATTTTCTTGAAGGCATTTTTGTCTTTAAGTAGTCTAAGGGCTAAAGGGAGTGTGTTCCAATTTTTTGCAACTGAGTGACAATAGAGTATTATTCCAAAGGTTTTGTTTGGCTTATGAACTTCAAGAAAGTATTGATTAGTACTTCTTAGTGGGCATTGAGGAGTATAAAGTGTCAGAGAATTTGCAAGGGATGGGCAGGATTTAGGATTGTTTAGTATATTGTGGGCTTTAAGGAGTTGGGACTGAGGCAGTAAGTTGGAAAATTCAGGCCATTGTAAAGCCTTTAATGAGAGCCAGTGATGGGATTTGTAAGGTTGATTTGTAGCAAATCTGGCTACTTTTTTATATGTGGTTTCTAGTTTGGATATTAGGTTACTCTGTAGATGGGTAAAAATAGTTGAAGCATAGAGTAGGGATGGTAGAAGCAGGGATTGGGCAAGGGATGGCCTGGATGCACGGGGAAGAAAGTTTTTGTGATGGTAAAGCAGACCTAGTTTTTGGTGTTTTTTTTATTGAGCTATGAATTTGATGGTTGAATTTAAGTTTGTCAATTATTGCTCGAAGGAGTTTTGTTTGGGTGTCAACAGAAATTTTAGTTCCATTAAGGGATGTTACAGATAAGTTCTGTTTTGCATGTTCCAGATTTTTAGGTAGGAAAAGTAGTAGCTTAGTTTTGCTCGCATTTAGCAAGAGTTGGTTGAATTGTAGCCAGTTTTCAACTGAGTGGAGTGAGTTTTGTGTAAGGGATTGAAGGTTTTCTATGTTGTCAGCAGAGTTGATGATGGTCAAGTCATCAGCATACTGAATAAGATTGGATTGGGGGCAGGATGAGAAAAGGGTCATTGGCAAATACACTGAAGAGGAGAGGGCACAATATCGATCCTTGTGGGACCCCTGTCCTAACTGCTAGAAAGGGGGAGTAGGAAGAGTTCCATCTAACAGCCTCTGCAACTCTATGTACAGGTCTGGAATTAGGTGAAATATTGCCCTAAGTCTACTGTTTTACCCACCCGCACAATACACACACACACACACACACACACACACACACACACACACACACCAGTCTTCCTGTTACCCCATCTTGGGCTCCCTATGCCATGCACATTACTTTTTTCTTCCTTTTCTCACATTTTCCCTTACTGTCCAGCTTTTTCAAGAAACCATCACTTCATATATGCTCTGAAGTGCATTTTAAAGTATTTTTTACACAACCTTTTCATCCAATGATGGTTTGAACAGAAATTATGATTAGAGAAAGAAATTATGTTGCTGTTCAACTTTAGTTTTCCTTGCATCCTTGCAACACACCTTTCATGACCAAGACAACACAGTAATAACCATTTAGGAAATAACTCAAATTTAGTCAAGCTACAATGTGCTGAGCATTCTGCATCTACCCTGTGCTGATTTCAAAGCTGCTGAGAGAATCTACAAAACTAAGTGCCATTTTTCAATTTATTCTGACTTATACTGCACTTGTATTTGATTAACTGTGCTGTTTTATTAAATTGCATTACATCTGCACTGTACTTTTTCTCTGTTTTACTGTTATACTGTTTAATGAACTGAATGTGAACTGTTCTGCTGTTATATTTAAGTGTGTATCTGTTCTCCTGTGTTAAATTGACCTAATTAGAGTTTAGATATCTTTAGTATTGTCTAATTACAGGTTTTGCTGTATCCAGATCTGTTTGTGTAATTCCTGTTTTTCCTGCTACACCATCTTGTATTGGCTGGGACCTACCAACACTTAGTGGAAGTAAGTGAACTGGTTGGAAATGGTCTGGCATAAGGTGTTTAGCTAAGAGCTCAGGGTCAAGGATTGATTGGTCAGTTCTAGTGTTTCTATTTTACTTTCATTTTGTGGTAATTAAACCCTGCATTTGAGCAAGTTTGCTCTTGTTTGTGAAGCATCTCCGCTGCATTTTTTCCCTTACCAACACTCCTTGAGGCACTCCCTTGCAACTACTGTATTGATTTTATCCAGCCCTACTCACACCTGTAGGTACTCCCCTCAGATAGTACCCACTCTACTATCCCTGACCTCTCTTCCACAGATTCTGACAACCATGGACAAACAATTTCCTATGGTTTCTCCTGCTAGTCTGGTTGATATGGGCATCCTGAGACAATGTACCAACTGCCTTATATACACAGACAGCCCTCTACTACTACGGCCTAGGAACACAATATGTGAGAGATGGAATTACATTAAGAACCTATAATCCTTGCAGTCTCAATCTCAAGCCAGTACATCTGGCACTGAGAAGTTGTCTGCTCAAACAGCACAAACACCACACCTCTAACACCATCCACACCTGTACAACACACTCCCACATATGCAGAGATTCTCAACAATTTCCTATGGTTTCTCCGAACTTATAATCATTGCAGTCTCAATCTCAAGCCAGTACATCTGGCACTGAGAAGTTGTCTGCTCAAACACCACAAACACCAAACCTCTAACACCATCCACACCTGTACAACACACTCCCACATATGCAGAGATTATCAACAAAAACATAAGTAAACAAAAGAGACCTCTGAGGCAAAAACACACATTCACATCACAACTCACAGCACCAAACACCACACATAGTACACACGCCTGTGTCTCACAGCTTCTAAGGCCCAGCCACAAACCCAACATAGCAGTCATAGCCGACTCTATCATGAGACACACAGCTGTGCCCCTCACCAGGCTAAACAAGGAGAAAGTCATGGTAGGTTGCTTGTCAGGTGCTAGAATCTACCATATCATGCACTTACTCAAGTCTCTCAATGACAGGTACTGTTATGACTCAATGACTTGAGACATACCTTTCTGGACTATATGAAGAGGGACATGATTGTGCTTGCTGGATATGTGTCCCAGGCAGGTATGTCCCTAGCCTTAAGCAGCATCCTACCATCACCCAGAATGATGCCTCAATACAAACAGAAAATGATTGACTTTAACAATTGGCTTAGTTTCTGGTGTCATTACAAGGGGATCCAGTACCTGATAGCCTGGGAGAACATGATTGACAGACTATGATGCTTTACCAGAGATGTCCTTTATCTCTCTCCCCTGGACTTCAGGCTTCTGGCAAAGGCTGTTGCTTCCCCCCTAGTGCCTTTTTTAGGAAAAGTCATGAGGACAAAATTACCAACATGAAAAATTCTTCTAAATGAAATTTAAAGGTAATGCTACTAAACTATATGAGTCTTAACATGAAGCTGCACTCATTGCAAGCATTCCTCACCCTGGAAGATGCTGACATTTGTGCAGTCACTGAAACCTAGTTCAAAGCTGAGGAGAGCACTCCAGCCTTACCAGGTTACTCATCCTACCATACTTTCAGACCCCAAATGGAGGGCTACAAAGCCAAAGGAGGTGGAATTTCATTATTTATTAAAGACATACACACCTCCAAGCTGGTCAAGACAGTATGACACACAAGATTCACTTCAGGTGCAGTTAACTGTTGACAAAACACCTATTCAAATCATAGCTAAATACAGACCCCCAGCTGACGCCCACTCCACCTATCTGGACTTACTTGAATCCATCATGATTCAACCCTCTACCCTGATCCTGGGCAACTTTAACTACTCAATCACAGAGTGAAACACATATTCTAGCTCAAACATGAATGCCCAGAGATTTGTTGACTTCGTCAATGCCAATGCATTGGATCAGCTGGTTGACACCCTCATGAGAGATAAAAAAATCCTGGACCTGGCCCTAACCAACATGAGTAGCCACTGTAGCAGTCCTACAGTGTCATCCTCCTTGTTAAGATCCGACCATAATGCAATCACATTCAAAATCACCATCTCCCCTGAACCCCTCTTGCCAGGGTCAAACAAAAAAACTTTTTCAAAGCTGACAGCAACCTCCTGAGAGCAGGTATAAGCAGCTTCACAGCCACCATCACTTCAGTTGGAACTAGCACTAATGTCCAAGCCTACACCAAGAAACAATATGAGCACCTACATAGCAGCATGGACTCAGCAATACCTGACAGGACCAAATCATCTTCCTCAGGGAAGAGTAAACCTGTCTGGTGGACAGCAGCAATAAACAAACTCCACAAAGGCGGACCCTCCACAGAACTAACCAATTACTACCTCATAGCTATTGTCTCTTCACTCTCCAAAATACTAGAGAGATGCATACACTCTCAGGTCTCAGACTACCACCTTACTAACAACATCCTTTCCAATACTCAGCATGGTTTCTGACCAAACCATAGCACCACCACTGCCTTACTCTCCTTTACTAACACTATCCTTCAGCATAAAAACAATGGCTATCTCTCCTCTGCTACTTTCCTAGACCTATCTAAAGCATTTGACATGGTCCCACACAAACAACTTATCTCTGTCCTCAATAACCTATCCTTCTCACAATCAGTCACCAACTGGTTTCGGAGTTACCTGTCTGACCACCAACAATCCATTGTATGGCAGAATGACATATCTCCCCAACTACCTGTCTCCATAGGGGTTCCCCAAGGATCCATCCTTGGACCCCTACTCTTCTCTGTTTTCACCAATAATCTAGCCTCTGCCACCAAACATGGCACACTCATACAATATGCAGATGACTCAACCATCATCTGCTCAGCCCAGTCCCTACCCAAACTGCAAAAAGTCACACAGGAAGCCTTTTCCTCTGTTGAAACTTGGTTATCCGATGCCCAATTACTACTCAACCCAAACAAAAATAGACTACTCATCTTCCAACCCACCAAACATACTCAAAACAACTCTCACTTTAACATCACAGCAAAAGACAACACCACTATATACCCAACTGAACACACCAAATTGCTAGGAGTGGAAATAGACAATAAACTAAAATTTGACATTCACATATCCTTGACCATAAAAAAAGTCCACAATAAACTAGGAGCGCTATACAGAAATAAGCAACTTCTCACCAAAGCAGCAAAGATTTCAATAGCACATTCCCACCTTATCTCCACCCTACTTTATGCCTGTCCAATATATACCAACCTAAGGCAATGCGATTTAAACAAGCTAGAGACCTGCTACAACAAAATCACCAAATTTGCCACAGGGGCATCCTACCGTAGTCACCACTGTCTCTCACTTGCTGAACTGGGCTGGCTTGAACTCCCTCACCTCCTTCAATGGTATCAACTCTCACTTGCCCACAAACTAGTAAATCATCCACTAAATGTCCCATCCCTCCAGAATCTACTCCAACCCTATCGCACCACCAGACCACTAAGATCCAGCAACAAAAATCACTTGCACATCACTAAAGCCAGTAACTCTGCTGGTGAAGCACTATTCTATTGCACCATAGCCAAATTATGGAACTCCCCCCACCCACAATTACCTCCATACCATCATGCACCCACTTCAAAACTTTACTAAAAGTGCACCTAAAAATATGCTGGCTATGCCCTTGCAACTCCCACTCTAATATCACCCTCCCCATCCAACCACTACCTTTCTTTCCACTCCACTAACTACCTTGATTATAGCAAGCTCAGATGCTCATAAGCCAGTACTTATTATACAGCAGGAACTTCTTCTTGTAACATTTGTTAATGTCTGGTATGTACTTCACAGATAAAGATTCTAGTTGTCTACTGATGTACTATGTTCTTCATCTGTAAATATGTTGTAAGTAATTGCTATGTAAATTGTTAATCGCTATGTGATCCAATGTAACTACTGTCTGTTTATTTTAACTGTGGAGCTTTTCTTCCCGGGCCTCCACTGAAAATGGACCTAAGTCCAGTCGGACACTCCCGGTCAACAAATATAAATAAATAAATAAATAAATAAATAAATAAACAAATAAATAAATAAATAAATAATAATAGGAAAAAATTGCTGTCCAGGACTAAGAAGGAGCATATGCCAAGTTGTAAGCAATCTCTCCTTTGCATGAACAAGCAAATAAGGTCACTGGTGAAATCCTCTAAGGCTAACTTCAAGTCCAAATTGGCCACATCCACTAAGGACAATCACAAGGCCTTCTTCACATATGTCCATGGACTCAAAGGCAATACCCAAATCTGTTCTGAACTGGTGGTTAATAACACCACATACACAAATGCCATAGATATAGCCAACCTACTGGCAGACAGGTTCAGTGAAAACTTCACCCCCCTGCACCCACCCATCAGTAAACCAAGACATCCCCAGCACCTGCCCCCCTCCCCTCATCACAAGGGAGCAGGTCCTTGATGCCCTCTGAAAGACAAAAAATACAGTCTCCAGTGGATCCGATAACCTCCCTGGCTGTATCCTACATGACCTCAGGCATGAGCTCTCAGCTCCATTAGACACCCTATTCAATCAAAGCGTGACCACTGGCTTCAACCCAGCTGAATGGAGAACACTGACCCAGGCAATTATAGGCCCATCAGCCTAACTAGTCTGATCTGCAAGGCCATGGAATGCATTATGATGGACCTTATAAACAAGGACATTGGCAACCTCCAAACTCTTGACCCCACACAATTTGGTTTTGTCAAAGGGAGATCATGCCTGTTAAACTTGGTCGACTTCATCAAATCAGTCACCAAAGCCATGGATGAGGGGAAGACGATGCACACTGCCTACCTTGACCTAACTAAAGCCTTTGACACTGTTCCTCTCTCAGGCATAATAGATAAACTCTCCCAGCTAGGCATCAACCCATATGTTACCAGATGGGTAGCTAACTGGCTCACTGATGAAACCCACTCAGTCAAAGTAGGGGAAGCCACCTCTAGTAGTAGACCTGTAATGAGCGGTGTACCCCAAGGATCGATCTTGGGGCCTCTACTGTTTGGGATATACTTTTCTGAGGTTCAAGCCAAAACCAGAGGTCTGTGGCTGACCAGGTTTGCAAATGACTGCAAGCTGGGCACTGCCTTAAATTCCCTTAGTGATGTGAAAATCCTCCAAGAGAGCCTTACCCAAGCTAATGACTGGTGCCAGAAGCATGGCCTGTAACTGAATGCCAAGAAATGCATCATTATCACCTTTGGAGAAAATGTCATCCCCACTAAATATGACATTAATAACAACATACTAAGCATGCAATCAGTTGTGAGGGAGTTAGGTACCCAGGTTGATAGCAACCTGACTTTTGACCATCAAGTTGACTCCATTATACGGAAGGCTTTCTACATGGCCCACCTCATAAATAAGGGTATTTGATCCAGGAACAAGGAGGTCATAACATCCCTGTACTCCTCCCTTATCAGACGCATTATCGAGTACAATGTCCCCTTCGGCATGTACCTTGCCAAGCACATGCAGCAGTTGGAGAGACCACAGAGGTTCCTGACTAGGAAAATCCAGGGTCTCAAACACCTATCCTATACAGATAGGCTAAAAGTCCTGTCCCTCTACTCAGCCTCATACAGACTGCTCAGAGATGACCTGTGTCTGGCATACAAAGCCATTTCAGTCCTTGATGGAGTTGCTGCATGTCCGTAAGACAAACTCCACTCACGCAACCCACACACAAGGCCTTAACCTAGTCTGTGGCATTAATAGAACTAGTTGGTGGGATAGATTTGTGTCCCAAAGACTCCCCTGTCTGTGGAATAGACTCCCTCTCCATGTCAAGCAGAGTACCCCTCTAGCCCTCTTTAGGATGAACCTAAACGACTGGATAGGAAACAGAAAATACAGCCCTGGGATCCCACCTGTGTCCCTGCTGGACAGGTGGAAACAGGTGCTGACTTTGAGGAAACATGGGTGAAATTCTTGGCTAGGCTTATAAGGGCCTCTGGGCCAAGAGCCTAGTATCATCCTATGAACCTATAATCAGGAAATTAATACATTTTTTCTCCTCATCTTTCTCAAACCAACAGCAGCTTTTGTGGGGCCCTCATGCAGTCAAAGATGATTAAGAGGGCCCCCTTGCAGCAATGGGTAATGCAAGTACCTAAAGCTGATGATGTTATTATTTAAGTGGAGTGAATATCCACTAGCAAGGTTCAACTAAGTCAAGGCCACTATGTCAGTGGTAAAATATTTAATGGAATTGTGTAGCCTGTTCCTTGATAAAACTCTGTTACTATAACCAGCGATATCTTTGAATTTTAAATGAGATATAAGTAAGAGTTATTGCCCAGCTGGTTTATTAAGTACACAAGATTGCTGTACTAGCTTTTGTTGGCTTGACAGACATGTTAGAAAATATCAAGCTAAGGTAACTTGCTGTGGTTGGGCGCACCCAAGAACAGAGAGCCCCAGCGACTGCAGGGCTCGCTAGTGCCTAAAGCCAGCTATGCTTAAAACATTGGCAAACATACATTTATGTAGAAGAAAACAAACAGTGTTAACACGTTCACAGTTACAAACATTATACATCACATACAAGCTTTTATACAATTATCATTAATCTAACATTACATAACTTGCTCAATTCCTGCCTTCCCTTAAACCTCACTCCTCCTCCAAAACATTATTTGCATGTATAGTTCCCACAATTTCCATTTTTTCTCTGTAGCTTGCTCCTTCGCTTTTCTAAAGATCCCACTTCCTGTTTTTCTCTCTGTTACAATATTCACTACCTCAGGTACAGTTGATGTAGAATGATTTCCAGCAAGGTTTGCTTTATTAACCCCAACTAATACCTTTGTATGAGAGCTTTGTTCCTGTTTTTGCTGTCTGTTGATTACAGACTTTGTATACAAACACATTACTTTGATAAAAGTGCTATGGGTACTTACAGAGTGTCTGTGTGGCAGTTTGGTGGTTTTACCCAGCTCCATGCAGATGTTCTTCTATTGCAGAGGGAATGGCAGTGCTGATCCCAGTATGGACACAGATTCAGGGTTTCATACTTCTGGCTGAGTCAGAGAAGGAACAAATCTGCAGATGCTGGTGTCTTTCCAACAAGGATCCCAAATTTCAGTAGTCCACTTCCGAATCTGCTGACTTGCAGCATTGCATGGGAGGAGTAGAATGGGTATGTTTACAACACGGACATTTGTAGATATAATGCATGGTGAAAACTCCCACCTGATGTCATCATCTTCTTCCCCAGCCCTGCAGTGTAGTTACTGAATGCCTATTGTTTCCAATACTAATATTGTTGAAGCCAAGCAAGGACCTTGGCCAGACAGAAAAGTTAGAAGATTAGAGTGTGTGTGTGGCAGGTGATAAGATGGAAACTGTGGATGAGTGCTGAGATCAACACTGAGAAAGACAGGGAGAAGCATGGATATGAATACATGCATTAGCTCTCTGTATCTCCCCAAGGTCCTCTTTTCTCTTCCTTTCTCTCTGGCTCCTCCTCTTTCTCCCCCCTACACACACACACACACACACACACACACACACACACACACACACACACACACACACACACACACACATGTACACATATCAGACTTGCCAGTTCTAGATGACCATTTCCATTGGTGTATAGATAATGTGTTCATTTAAAAGAGCTAGGAATATTGCTTTGTCATGGATAGTTGAACAATTTTGAATTAAGCAGTAAGAAGACCCCAAAATGCATTTAGAGCCATGACTGTGCATTACAGCAATGTGATGCAATGTTATAAATTTTGACACTGTGATGTGGTTGCTGATGTATGTTTGGTAGAAGAGCACATCTTCATATGTAAAAAATCAGAGGTGTGCTTTGATACATATTTATTTATTAGATATTTATACAATGGTATACCAATTTGATACACGCATACACATATAAATCCCACATATACTTTGATACTGAAATCTAGCATCTTCTTCCCTTTTACCTATGTCCCTAAGTAAGAGAACACACTGAACAGTTGAAGTATGTCATTGCTTAATATACTATCCATTATATTAATTTTCAAAAGGCAACGGTTGTAGAGTTGGGATTAGCATTATTGTCTTTGGTTTGAACATTCTTGAACATAATTCATAAAGGCACAATGTATGTAGTTGGGGAAGCATTATTGTTTTAGAACCATCATCCCTGAATCCCAAGATCATCAGTTTTAAGTATAATATTACTTTATGTTCTGGATTACATAGAAGTATGCTCCGTATTATTCGGTTGCTAACAATGGATATCATTTATAAACTTTATTTAACTACACAGATGCACCATTGTGTTCAGTATTCAGGAGACGTTCTTGTAATATTCATTGATAACATCCCTATTGTTACTTTGTGTACATCTCAGATGTCAGACTCTTATAAATAAATAAAATAAAATAGAGTGGAATGACTAAGGGACACACAGTAACATTTGATTTTCATTTGTATTTAAATATTATGTAGCTAATGCAGAATAACATGCTCTGTATTATCATGCATTTTCCGAATGATATAACATCTGAAACTCAAATGTCTGTCAATATTTTTGTGACTGCAACCTTCAAGAAACAAGCCAATAATATAAGAGATATGAATGTCAGGCATAACGCTTATATTAGGCGCTCAAGAGTCAGGGATAAAGCCACAAAATAAGTGGGGTCAGATACCCAGAATCAGGGACAATATTAAATGTTACTCATTCAGTTACAAAGTTAATAAAACAAAAGATTTTGCATTGGTATTCACTTCCATAACAATGAGAAGTATGATCCTTGTATTTCTGGCATTACGGACTGACTGTTATCCTCAGTGGTTTACAAAATAAAAAAGAAATAAATAAAATAAACAAATATTTCATGAGAGAATGGACAAAATCTGAGGGAAAATTCAAGAATGTTCTGTAAGCTCACAGACAATTCTGAGCTATGATATCTGACTGTCTGCATGGGTAAACAAAAAAAAAAAACGTAACTGCTACAAACTAGACCATTCCTCACACTGCTGGTATATCATATTCCTGACACTGTTATTGCCATTACCCCCCTCCCAACATTGTTTAATGTTTTCAGGCTTTCTGGACAGCCTCACCCTAAGTATCCTAGACACTGAATTACACAGCCTGTGATTCGTTGTCTAGAATATAGATATGACCAAAAAGAAAACCTAGAAATTAGAAAGGTGTACAGAACTTTCCTCATAGGGTGCTGCAGCAATGGCTGTTCTAGAACAGTAAAAAAAAAACAAAAATACAAAAAAAAAAAAAAAAAAAAAAAAGATGAATGAAAGTACCCCTGAATAAGAGACCCACTAGGCTGCCTAACCATAAAGCTGGCCATGACTTCAGTAATTCAGCAATATATAAAATAAATCAATCAATCACTCTATCTATCTATCTATCTATCTATCTATCTATCTATCTATCTATCTATCTATCTATCTATCTATCGATATTGATACACGTTATGGTATGTGAGTAATACATCTCATATCATTCGCATTTCGGTTTTCTGTTTATATATTTATGGTTGGCTGACTAGACAACTTCAACATATTCATTTAATTGAATTTCATAATGTTTTAAGAATGACATGAAGTCTCTTGATCCAAACTGTGGAGGGTTCTGACTGACAATCTTTTTTTTTTTAAATATGGTTCACATCACTGGTGCACTTTTTTTAGCCACTATATAGGCAAATACTGATGGTTATAATTTGTGAAACTGCAGCACTGATCAGTGCTGCTCCATTTCACTGAAAAAATAAAGAAAAGAATATTCCTTTGAAAGAGTACATAGAATGAATATTTCTAATTTGAGGCAGATAAAGCAGATAAGATCTATATTGATTAAACTGCAGAGACACCAGTTAAAAGAAGAAATCCTTTTTATTTTGCTGAAAACTGTAACAGTATGTAACAGTTTTAAAAGCTGGAGACACAATAGTCTATATGGATAATGATTTTTCATTATAAACAAAAAATAGCAGAAACAATTATTTGCATAATATGTAACAAAAGGAGATACTGCCAACTCAGCCAGCTGGAATTTTATAAATAATGATATGTCATTTGTGAATATCAACATGAAGCAATTGCTTGTGTTACCACTATATTAGAACTATATGTTATGTGTATATCAAACTGCTGGTACAGAGACATATTTTGTAAAGTACTGAGCAGAAATGTATATACACTATTGTAACTGCTTAGATGTGTATGTATTTTAACAATGGAAAATGAAACACAAGTTAACTGCAGAAGAATAGTTGAAAACTTAAATTACTTTATAACTACATGATAAAAGAGATGTTATCTTTCAGTTTCAGTGCAACAGGATACCTAATGTCTAGAACTAGAAGTTTTTTTTGTATTGTCTTTAAATGTGTGTGTGTGTGTGTGTGTGTGTGTGTGTGTGTGTGTGTGTGTGTGTGTGTGTGTGTGTAAATTATTTTACAACTTCCACCATTTGCCTTAGATCTAAGAGAAATCCTTGTTTATGTATTTTCACATGTAAATGCTAAATGCTAGAGCTGCATCAATGGTTTTGCCTGGGATAGTCAGATGACAAGAAATGATGTCATTATGCAAGTATCCCAGCAGTAATATTTGGGATATTAATTTAAGAACTCTCAGAGAGAGAGAGAGAGAGAGAGAGAGAGAGAGAGAGAGAGAGAGAGAGATGCAATGCATTTTGTATTTTGTCTTTGACCTGAGAGGATCAGCTGGGAAAACTCACTTACCATATCTGCCTTGCCTAGCTCTGTAAGTAAGATAACTAGGTTACAGTAATTTCCTTTAGAAATAATCAGGAATATAGCCAAATTAATTTATATGTTTTTCTTTATTTATTTGAGACTGTCCTGCAATGTTGTTTTAAATATTGCCTGTGATTTTGAACTCTGAAGTTACTGTGATGATTTACTGAGTATTTTCTTGTCCTTTTATTATTTATTATTAAATATATATAAACCTTTCAGTTGTGGCTGGTCTGTTTAGAGATATTTAAGCTCTAAGGGTACTTGCATATTTATTTGGTGATACTGTGCAGGTCACTCCTAATAGCCTTGCCCTTGGTCAAGCTACCATTTGGATTAATAGTAACATTACACAGTAAGCTTGGATACCCTTTGTAAAGGGCTTTAAAGTAGCTGATAAGGAATGGCTGATGGCAGTCAAAACGACCTTATAGTCAGTATGGGCAGAAGAGAACATACCTATTAAATCTGTGCCAGCCTTTCCCAGGTGTGTGTGTGTGTTTGTGTATAAATCAAATCTCAAAGAGAGTGTGTGTGTGTGTGTGTGTGTGTGTGTGTGTGTGTGTGTGTGTGTGTGTGTGTGTGTGTGTGTGTGTGTGTGTGTGTGTGTGTCAGCTACTTGGGCAGGGACATGAGGCACTTGTTAGACAGAGAGGGTGCTGCAGGTCTTGGCTTGGTCACTCAGCTGAGATCTGAACTCTATAGCTGTGCTGGTGGGGAGTCTTACTGGGAATCTGGAGAAAGAGGGAGAAACCAGCTCCAGACTGACTATGGTTTGTGTGTCCTCTCAAGGGAAATTGCAATTTACTGTGTGTGTACTTGTCATCCTCACAGTGTGTATATCCCCCACCTTTGCCAGTGGTGAGGATTGAGGCTCCTTGATTACTGGGCCAGTGGTGGGGCACCACAAAAGACCCTGCAATAAAATTAAACTTCAAGTTGCTGTGTCCTACATTACTTTGTTTTTTTTTTTTATTACTCAATGTGGTTAGAAGTTGCCGTGGTGGTATGGCGGTAGCGTTGTTACCTCACAGCAAGAGGTTCTCCTGTTCAATTCTTGCCGTGGCTTGGGAGTGCCTTCTGTGTGGAGTCCGCATGTCCTCCCTGCAGTTGGGTAGTGTTAAAAAGACATGCGTGCATAAATGGGCGTGCCTTCATTGAAGGTTGGGCGTCGAGCTGGCACCTCGGCGTTTCGTAAAATTCCACTGCTAATCATTAGCGGGCCGGAGTTCCGCTGTGGCAACCCCTTACCAGGAAAAAGCTGAAAGACAAACAACAACTCAATGTGGTTAGAAACCTATAATGATCCTTGCCAGGCGCATGATGAACTGACAAAAATAAAAAAGCATTGGAAGTGAGTGAAGGTGCTGAAAGAATGAGTAATCAGTCAAAAAATACAGAAAAGCCAATAAAACAGACTGTTAGTACTTCAACAACTTCCAAAAGAAAATTATGGCTAAAACACAGCATATGAAACAGTTTTCAGAAAAAAATTCTGATAACAAAGAGTGAAGACAGTAGCTAAAATGCATGGATATATGATCATTTGGCAAGGATGCTTGGAATAGCTAAAATGTGTGTTGCCCTCTGAATAATATTTTAAAATGATTGGAATCAATAAGTACTAGTGAGAAAATAATTTGATTGATATAAATGTAAGATATAAGTATGATATTTCAAATTTTACTTTATAGTGAAATTTAGACCTAACTGGAGGAGGCCATTATATCACAACCTCTCTGGGAAAAGTGTTACTTGTTTTCAAACTGCAAACTCTTTTATTTTGCTTCTAACAATTGTCCTATGACATAGGGGAAGGGTAGAAATGAATAATGAAAATAATAAATGAAAATATTACTTAATTTGCAGTGGTCAAGGTTAGTATCTGCGACATTTGAGACTTACAATCATGTTAAAGGAGAAGTGTTAAATAGCGCACAACAGGTACAAAACTGAATAAAAGTTTAGACTGACAAGTATACTAACAGAAGGCAGGTGGACAACAATGTGTGAATGTTTAGGAGAATGGGAATATTAAACTATTAAACTGCTAGCTGCATGGAAGTGAAACAAGTGAGAGATTCCATAAGACCAATACATGGAAATGTTAACATAATTACTGAAAAATTAAACTAATATCTTGTATGTTGAAAACATTCAGGCAGTAATATATAAAGTTAGTCATTGGTTTATTGCTGACTGCATCAGACTTCTTGCAAGCAGCTTGAATTTCTGCTATAGTTAGTTGTGGGGCTTAGAGCAGTAAACCTTATTCACTAGCAAGCTATGATTGAATACTATGGTAAAAAGCTGAAGGAATGTTTTGTCTAGATATTCAACAAGCATGACCTTTTGAAAATAGCTGCGAAATATGAGATTTCTGATGAAGTTAAAGAAGAAATGCTTAAGCAGAGTGCACCAGGTGCAGAAGTGAATAAAATATTAAAGTGACAAGCATGCTAGCCAAAAGCAGACAGATAATGTGTTATTGTTTAAGAGCACGCAACTAGATTGACAGGTTCAGAAACTATAATTGAAGCAAATAAGTTTCTGCTTAACAGCTAAGTGTTCTCTAACCCAAAGGAATAAAAGGAATAAATCAGTGCTTAAATCTGAGTTTAAAGAAGTAGATAGACTTTGAACTGCTATTTCTACAGTGCATTAGCTCTATTACCTTGAGAAAGTAAAAGACTGTACAAATTTATAGTGATGTTTACTTTCTGGGTAGGGAGGGAACTGCATCCATCCATCCTCAACTCCTTTTTCCCATTTTTCTGGGAACCGCATGTTGTAATGAAATTAAGAAATAAAGAACATACTGTGAAATATTATAATAAAATATATACAGTGACAGACTATAAAGGACCCTTTTGCAACAGGAAACAAAGAATATATGAGGTTAGAATAAGACAAATGTTATTATGTGACAGCTTGATTTATTAGTGTGAAATATTAATGGGCTAGTGGACAAGGACAAAAGAAGAAAGTGTTGGCTTATAATTACAATATTAACAATGCTACAATAAGCACATCTCAATCATAAGGAGCATGACATTGTAAGAACATGGAAAGGAAGGTTTCTTTGTTGGAATAGAATGAGAGAAAGAAAGGGGTTTTAATGTTAATTAAAAAGTGTATCAGAATAAACATTGAGGAACAAATGAAAGATAGGCAGGGAAGATTTATAGTGGTAAGATCTGCAAGGCCATGGAATGCATTATCATAGACCTTATAAATATAGACATTGGCAACCTCCAAATGCTTGTTGCCACACAGTTTGGTTTTGTCAAAGGGAGAAGATGCCTGTTAAACTTGGTCGACTTCTTCGAAACAGTCACCAAAGCCATGGATGAGGGCAAGACAGTGCACACCACCTACCTTGACCTAGCCAAAGCCTTTGACACTATTCCCACATGGGCATAATAAATAAACTTTCCCAGCTAGGCATCAACCCATATGTTACCAGATGGGTAGCTAACTGGCTCACTGGTAGAATCCACTCAGTCAAAATAGGGGACGCCCCCTCTAGTGGCATATCCCAAGGATCAGTCTTGGGGCCTCTACTGTTTGGGATATACTTTCCTGAGGTGCAAGCTGGGCACTGTCATAAATTCCCCTCGTGATGTGAACATCCTCCAAGAGGGCCTTAACCAAATTAGTGACTGGTGCCAGAAGCATGGCCTCAAACTGAATGCCAAAGAATGCACCATTATCCCCTTTGGGGAAAATGGTGTCTCCACTAATTATCACATTAATAACAATGTACTAAGCATGCAATCAGTCATGAGGGACTTGGGCACCTAGGTCGATAGCAACCTGACTTTTGACCATCATGTTGCCTCCATTGTACGGAAGGCTTTCTACATAACCCACCTCATAAGTAAGGGTATTTCATCCAGGAGCAAGGAAGTCATAACATCACTGTACTCCTCCCTTATCAGACCCATTATCGAGTACAATATCCCCTTCGGCATGTACCTTGCCAAGCGCATGTAGCAGTCGGAGAGACCTCAGAGGTTTCTGACCAGGAAAATCCAGGGTCTCAAACACCTATCCTATACAGATAGGCTAATACCCTGTCCCTCTACTCAGTCTCCTACAGACTGCTCAGAGGTGACCTGTGTCTGGCATACAAGGCCGTCTCAGACTCAGCCTTGATGGAGTTGCTGCATATTCGTAAGTCAAACTCCACCAGCGCAACCCACATGCAAGGTCTCAATCTTGTCTGTGACATTAATAAAACTTGTTGTTGGGATAGATTTATGTCCCAATGACTCCCCCATCTGGGGAATATACTTCCTCTCCATGTCAAGCAGAGTACCTCACTAGCCCTCTTTAAGAGGAACCTGCATGACTGGATGGGGAAACAGAAAATATACCCCTGGGATTCCACCTGTGTCCCTACTGGACAGGGAAAACAGGTGCTGACTTTGAGGGATCATGGGCGAAATTCTTGGCTAGGCTTATAAGGGCCTCCAGGCCAATAGTCTAGTATCATCCTATGAACCTATAAAATGTTGTTAGAAGGACATGGCAATTGCACTGGCTGCAGTATTTATCCCACCAAAATCATTCAGATAAAATATACTGGCTGCAGTATATATTCCAACAAAATCATACAGACAAGAAATAAAGAATATTATAGAAGAAGCTGTAACATTTCATCAGGAATGTATGGAAGTGGCTGGAAACTAAAACACTATAGGAAAATAGGAAGATATCTTTGGATGGCCAAATTATCACTGAATACCAGTGAATGGGAAATATATGCATGTATTTGGGATCATCATTGTAATGAAAATAAGAAAAAATTAGTAGAAACACACATTTTTTGCAGGGAAATATGGTTATTAGAAAAAATTAGATAGATGCTATATCTTGAAAAAAACATATAGATGTTGTGCAAGCTACAACACATCCAGTGATAGTGTCAAACCATGCCCCTATACAATTAAGCTTAAGAAAAGAAAAGACTGTTGTAACAAACACTGTCATTTTCCAGCATTTTTTTATGAAAAGAAAAATATAATGATTTGCTAGATCAAGCTTTAAGTCAAATGCTACTAGATATGAATGAAATAAAGAACTAGCAAATGTCTAGGTTAATGATAAAGTAAAGATTAGGAATGGGGTTACAATGAAAGTAAATTCAATATGGAATATCAGTCACAGTAGGTATCTACGGGACCTAAAACAGTAATGGATTTACAGAACGCAAGAAGTTAAACAGTAGCTGAAAGAAGCTAGAAATTACATGCAGGGGTATTTAGAAAACATGAAAGAATACAGAGCAATGTTTTTATCACAATTATTTTTTTTGATAATAACCTTAGAGCAATTAAAAACCAATACCGGGCAATGTAAGAACAAAAAGAATCCAAACTAATAAATAAAACTCATACTCCAGCAGGACTGGTACTCAAAATATTTAATAAACGTTAAGCACTTCCATCTTAATTGTAAGACTTCTTATGCACCTAGAGCAACCAAATTGCTGGCTCGACATTTAAGGCAAAAAAGATCAAAGAATAATAAAATTAGGAATTATGAGAATATTAGAATAGAGGTGTAATCAGGAAAATATATTAAGAGTAACGTACAAGAAATAAGAGCATATTTGAGAAAGTAATTAACAGAAGGATAATCATGAAAATTAATAATGCAAAATACAGGAAATTAAAATTAAAGCAGTGACAAGCAATCAAAATGTATGGAAAACCACTGGAAGTGATAACATTCCAATATAAGTGCGGAAAAAGAAAGAACTGGAGATAAAATCTGTCTAGTATTATTAAATAATATTTTTTTCTTTGTGGAGCTATAGTCTTGACTTGGAAAGGAGTGATTGTATTTGTTATACCAAAGGAGGAAAGATCCTCTCAGTTCAAGGTCATACAGACCCATATTGATTCTGAATCATGACTATAAAGTGGTTATGATGATTTTGGCAAAATGAATGACCAAGGTTTGACAAGAAAAAATAGATCTGGATCGGTATGGGTTTATAGAGGGTAGGCAAACATTTGACAATGGTAATAGAACCCTTATAATACAGAAGGATGAATTGGTAAATAATATATAAATGTAATAGTTAGATTCTGAAAAGGTGCTTAATAGAGTGAGTTAGGAATTTATGAATAAATTTCTTGAAGAATCTGGTTTCCTATAAAAATGGATAACATTGATATTTTGCATTTACAGAGGAGCTCAGACTAGAGTGAAATGTAGTGATGAGCTGCCAAAAGTGTTTAGTCTTATGAGAGGAACTAGGCAGGGGTGTTCGCTTTCACCATTACTGATTGTTTTACATTTAGAGCCATCATCCAGAGATATAAGACAATCAAATATAATTGTGTACAACTGGAAACATTTTCATAAGAAAATTACCTTTTTGTGGATGATATAATATGTTGCAAACCCAGAACATAATATACCAAGCAAGCAATAATGCCCTGCAGGGTGTCTGATGTTGTGCAACAGACATAGCTGGCCTTAGGCATAGGCCAACTAGGCGGCCGGCTTGGATGCCAGCGTAGCCGGGGTGCTTTTCCAGTATTTATTTGTTTATTTTTTGTAGTAAACATGTGGTTTCTTTAAAATATGTTGAATGAATACAGAAAACAAAAAACTGAAGAGTAGGACAAATTGTGAGAAAAAGGAAGAAAAAAGTAATCTGGATGGTGTAGGTAGACCAGGATGGGGGCACCAGGTGGTGTTGAGGAGATCCTGAGGAGCCCTTTTGCTTAGGGCACCAGATAACCTTAAGGCTGACCCTGCTTTCCAGAGGGGTTTTAAGGCCTGCTGCCCCAAGTGGAGGGCCTCTACACCCATGGAAGGGCATTACATACACAATAGCACATGCCCTAGAGAACATTAGTGCACTTAGAGAATGCACTATCTGTTAAACTGGGCTATATTTTTTATTACTATAACTTTTTTTTAATATATATTTCTGATGTAAAATAGTTCCTTTGCCTAATGCTTCCAACTTGTTTTAGTCTATGTAATTGTTGTCAGAGGAATTATTTTCATCCAAAATATAAGTTATATAATTATTTAATGTTTATACACACACACACACACACACACACACACACATGCACACACATGCACACACACGCACACACACGCACACACACACACACACACACACACACACACACACACACACACACACACACAAACTCACACTCACACGCACATGCACACATTAAGAAACATACACAGAAATACTCACGTACACATAGAAAAACACACATTTGGAAACACAGTCAAAAGGCAGAAAGACATACACATATACATAGAAAAAATACACACACACACATACACATCAACAATTACAAACACTTTCATCCACAGAATCAATATCCCATGTTATAAATATATACAGCAAGGTATTGCTGATCCCTCTCCACCACCACTCAGGTGTCCCCCATCCTTAAAAGTCCCTAATTTTGACAATAGTGTGAATCTATGTAATTAATTCATAGATAAATCAATAAGGATTGAAGTCAGTCAATAATGCCAGACATTAACTATCCCTGTGCTAATGGACAACCTTTTTCAGTATTTTTCTTGCTCTGTGTCTCTTTCTCTCTTTATCTGACTTAGGCTTTTATACACAAACACACACACACACACACACACACACACACACACACACACACACACACACACACACACACACACTCACACACTTATTCACACACACATGCACTCTTTTCTTTTATTTACTTTTTAAAAAAATTTTGTTTGCTGTGAGTCTAAAAAAAATGACCATTTTTTTAACATCTGAGCTTTTCAGCAGCTTAATATGTTGCTTTGTAGCAGCAGACTTCTTTTTCAGCTGGCATTACCTATACATTAATATCTTCACTCTCCACTCAGGGTGGCAATGTACAGTTTTCCCATTCTGTAATTATATTTAATAAACTGAAATATTTTACTGGTATTGCAGTATATAAAGTACATGAAGCAAAAACAAAGGCCATCATAATGAATTACTCCTCAGTGCATGACTTAGTACAGAATTTTCCCTTCTTGCAGGATAATGACAAGATGAGATTCTTAAGAATTTGCTTAAAATGGGATGTTGAGTGAGCAGCTAAAGAAATCTGGCAAGGAACAATGTAAAAGATTATAAATCAGTTAATAAACTGTTATTTGTGGACATCAAAGATAGTAGTACAGTTTGACAAACGAGCAGTTCAAAGCAGTACCAACGCCAGTGTATTTTAAAGAAGTGAGCGGTAGTTTTCAGCTTCTTCCTGCAGAGTTCTTAACCAGTTGTTCTGTTGTTAAAAACGATCGTTTTCTAAAACAAATAAGCTTCTTGCTAAGGTTTTATATATGAAAAGTTTTTTTGGCATCACTTTTATTGGTGTTGATACAACTACTAAACTTCACTCACGATGGCTCACAACAGATGACTGCATCTTTTGTTTTTCAACTGGTCACCACAAAGGTAGCGAGTTGTAGACAGTAGTTGTAGTTAAATCAAACAGCATTTGAATCATAGCGGTTAAAACTTTTCATATATAAAACCTTGAGCCACAAAGATTTGTGAAGACGAAGATGTGCGAGCTGTAGCTTAAGCTGTAGGTTCTCAATTCTTAAAAAGAAGCTGTGGCTATAAACTTATATATATTTTAAATTTAAACAAAAGAACTTTATTATTGACCTGATTCTATTGGTGTTCTAACTAACTGCAACTGCTACAACAGATGACTGCATCTTTTTGTTTTTCAACTGTTTTCGTGGTGTCTTTTAAAACTATTTGTGGACATCAACAATAAGATACAAGTGCTTAAGTTGTTTTTAGTCCTGCCTATTCTTTATGTAGATGAGGCTTATATCAGTAGAGAGCTCAGATACAGAAGAATTAAAAAAAGGAATTTAAGGATTTTTTTGATTATGAAAGTGAAAGAGTGCAATGGGAAAAAAAGTTATACATTTGGAGGCATAGTATAATGCCACACAGCTTAAGTTAATATATTTGACTCAGGACTTACACTATATGCCCAAATGGAAGGACAGGTAGGCATAGTCCCCGATGAGGTATCATAAAAAGTATCACAAGCATAATAAAGAACCACAAGTGGACTCTTGGGCAGATTTAGGGAAGAAATATAAAGAGAATTATGTACAGCTGTGCACACACAAACACACACACAGTCACACACACACACACACACACACACACACACACACACACACACACACACACACACACACATATATATATATATATATATATATATATCTTGTGTGTCAATGTTTTAACAATTCGAACATTCATGATATAATCTTGTGAGCCTAATAACATTCAGTTTTAGTTAATTACCTTAAAGCATATGCTATTGGTTTCTCAATATTGCCTTTCCACTTTTACAGTGACTCGTTGTTAGTTTGATAAGGTGACATATCATGTGAACTGCAATATACAATAAATGAACAAAGTGTGTTAGCACTTTGGCTGATACAGTAATTTCCTCTGACTTCTTGAAGACATGTTCATAGTCTTCTGTTCATTGCTATTCATATTCACCTTGTAGCAATGCGATCATTGAATGCAATATCACTGAGAGGTTTTGGTAAAAACTCCTAATTATAGTAGGCTACCAGTTTCAACTATTGCCTTGCTTTGGTTTATTGCCTTGACTGTAACTTTGTCCTGGAAACTAGAGGTCTGTAGCTATTATTCTATTCTCTGATATGATTTACATAGTCCATTCATGCCCACCATATGCACAAAACATGGCAGTTCAGCTTTAAATAACTTATTCTTGCCTTTATTTGTTTTAAGTCCATGTTCTTTAAGTCAGTTCAGGATCCTTCCTAAATTATCCTGCTATTTTTCTTCAACATCCTCCACCATATACAGCAGATGACATGATATCTTAGTAACGCTGCCTATTTGTACGCATTTGTAATTCATTGGGGGTATTTGGTCTGTTGCTTGTTGCCACATAACAAGTGCTGTCACTACTTCAAAATGAGTCCATTATACTTCAATGACTTTTTGTGAATGTTGTCAGGAGTTCCTTCCATTTTAATTTGTGCATATATATGTTACATGTGACTTTTGAAAATTTCTCTACTTCAGCCAGTGGTGTGAACAATGCCATCTCTGCCTAAATGGGATACCCCATGATGTTTAGTAGTGTATTAATAGTGAAAACTCCATATTCATGAGCATTATTTGATTTGTATTACTGGGGCATTGGTAATGTGGGCATGGCACATTAATTGTTTCAGATTTTAGACAACACTCCAGCATTGTTTCATCGTGTAACATATTGAGTTTAATGGAATTTTGGGTTTATAGTTTAATCTCTTTCAGTTCTTGCATTTAGGTACTTTACTTTTCCCCATGTCTTTGCTTGAAACTTGTTTAACATTTGGCAATGGTGATAACTTTTCATCTGGGAGAGGTTTCACATTGATTTAGCTGCTACTTTTAGATCTTAATGTAGTGTCATTGTTATCCAAGACTGCTTATCTGTTGCTTGCCACACAGTGATATCCCATTTACTTTCTATGCAGACACATTTAATTTCTACAGTTTGTCTTCAAACGCCATGAGTATGTTTATTTCGAATACTGGCATCAACTCTTCTCTTTAATGTAACTTGTGTTTTTTCCAGAGAAATAAAAAAAGGTTTGTACTATACTGCTGAAATCATAAATAAATCACCTCCTTTACCCATCAACATTTTAATCCATTTTATTGCTACTTATGAATTGATAAAACTAACTAATAACTAAATAAATAAAAATCTACATGCTTGAGTCACGCACTTGAAAACTCTTAAACTCACCAGGGCCTTGGATCATAAAACTCACCAGGGCCTTGAATAGGTTCATAAGTAAATACTAGCAAACAGTATATAGAAAATTACAAAGCTAAGTAAATTAACCATATTTAGGAGCTGTTCTAGCCTCAAGGAGGACAATACAAGCTAGAATAAGGGAAAATTTGAGCCTGCATTTCCAATTATCTAGGTTAAACTTAAAGGCTGTTACTATACCGCTCAAGCTGGAAACATCAAAAATCTGGACAAGGCCCATGAAAAATAGTTACAAATCTGTGCGCTGAGTAACATAAAATTTGCATACATACTTATGAAACCCCGCTCACTCAAATGAATTGTGGGATACCAAATTTCAAACACAAACTAAAGAACAGACAACCAAAATATGGCACCAGAGTCCCCCTGCAGCCATTCCAATATCCCATTACCTGGCTATTTCACCCCATTTACCATAAACACTAATGTGTGCATACTGATTTAGTTCTACAATGATTATTTGGATTTTATTTTCAGATTTTATAGCACAATGCACAAACACTAATAGATATCTGCTAAACAAAGCAATACTGTCCCACAATGAAAATAGATTTGGCATTAAAACTTCTCACATCCATAGAAACAGCATTGAAATCCACACCACATCCAAAGAAAATGCATTCTGGCCAGTGGTGGATAAAGATTACCTTTGGGCTGTTTTCAAATCATAGGCCCCTTGCACATAAAACAAGAAACATACATGAGTTCTTTAATACACCTTCCTGACTATATTAAATTATATTCCTTGCATAATACAGCACACTTGTTAGACTTAAGTTAGAGCGCATTTTAAATTTATTGTTTAAACATTTTTCCAGTAGGCATTAGGCGATGAAACAAAATGCATGAACCAGTAATGACAAAACTGCCCAATCCAGAACATTCCCATCGTAAAAGTCTACTTCCACACACACACAAGATATATATATATATATATATATATATATATATATATATATATATATATATATATATATGTTTATAGGTTCATAGGTGTGTACTAGGCTAATGGCCCTGGGACCTTTACAAGCCTAGCCATAGCATTACCCTGGCATAGTGCCCCCTGACCTTAGTTCCCAGTGCCTCTGTTGAGTAGAGCCACTGGAGTTATCCCCGGGGTGAATTTTCTGTTTCCCATCCACTCAGCAAGATTTCTCTTAAAGAGGGTCAGAGGTGCTCTGCTTGACATGTATGGGAAGTCTGTTCCATAGCATGGACAGTCTCTGGGTTATGAACCTGCACCTCCAGCATGTTCTGTTAATTGTGGTAATGAGGTTGAGGTTTCTGGAGCATATGGTGTGGAGGGATTGGGATTTCTTTAGATGTAGCATTTCTAACAGAGCTGGGTCAGACATGGCTTTTTAAGTCAAGCAGAGATCGCCTATAAGTAGGCGATATGAGACAGAGAATAGTGGGAGTTTTTGAGTCTGTCCATATATGACAAGTGTTTAAGGACTAGGATCCTCTTTGTGAGGTACTTTTGCGGCCTCTCCAGTTGCTGCAGGTGTCTAGTGAGGTACATACCAAATGGGGAATTGTACTTGATGATTGGCCTAATGAGGGAAGAGTAGAGGGAGACAATGACCTGTTTCTTCCTGGATGCCAAACCCTTAGTAATGAGATGTGCCACACAGAAGGACTTTCTGACCACAGAAGCAATGTGGTGATCAAAAGAGAGGTTGCTGTCAACCTGTTTTCCCAGATCATTTATAATGCCATCTGTGTTCAGTGGACTACCATCAATGTGGTAATTCATGGGAACCGGGTTTTTCCCAAAGGGGATGATGACACATTTTTTGGCATTGAGCTTAAGGCCATGGTTCTGACATTCTGTAGAATGTCAACATCACTTGGGGAGTTAATAATAGCTCCCAGCTTGTAATCATCCATGAACTTTGTCAGCCAGAGTCCCTTCATGTTGGCCTGGACTTCAGAGAAGTAGATATCAACCAGGAGAGGACCCAGGACCGATCCCTGTGGGATATATATATATATATATATATATATATATATATATATATATATATATATATATATATATGTATATATATAATATACATATACATAGATACACATACATAGATAGAATGACTGTAGTGTAAGCCATTGGCATCTTGCACAGCTTTTCGCACTTATTTTCAAGTTCAGTTTTTTTTGGGGGGTCAAACAAAAGGCCAACAACCAGGGACACATTTTAAACATTGCTTGTATAATTTTGGAAAGTTGCTAGAATAAAATGTTGTGTTACCACCATACATTTCACCGCCAAGCCTTGAACCCAAGACCCTGTACACTGCAGTCAGAGCAACATACCACTATGCTAAATCAGCAGCTTCTTGAAAGCCATGAAGACTGAAATTTAAATGGCTATCATTTAGTGAATTCCGTTTTCACTTCTCACCATAGCCTCAACCTCTTAGCACAAAAAACCTGGACAAAGTCAATAATGGGGGAATACAGCCCCAAAATAGGGACAAATTTCAAATACTGATCTTATACATCCAAACTTCTATTCAAAAAGACTGTGAGAAATCACCTTAGCTTAGATAAATTTTGCCTCTGTTGTCAGCCACCCAATTAACCCACCTCTCCAGACGAATTTCTCACTTCTTTTTCTCCTACTAGTACCAAACACTACCTCCTTCCAAACTCATCCTCCCTTCTTCCCCACTAAACCCTTTCCCTACTCTTACCCCTAACTGTCCTTTCCTATATCAATCTGCTCACCAGTAGAATGGTCAGCAACTACTGTTGTACTCTTATCTCTCCTTCACTGCTACCCAAACACTCCTTACTAGCTTTCTCTCTCTTTACTTTAAATTCAATTTCTCCTGGACTACCTACCTTAATATACATAGCTAACCAACATGGTATATAATCTGTAACCAGTTTTATCACTGTATATTCACCTTACATTGTTATGTATTTTTTTGTGTACTAGCAAATGTTATTATTCTTGGAGTTTATATATATTTTGTAACTATGGAGCTTTTCTCCCCGGGTCTCCACTGAAAAAGGGCCTCAGTCCAGATGGACCAACCCGGTCAACAAGTGTCAAATAAATAAATAAATAAATTATAAACTTAGAAAATTGCTAAAATAAAAGGTTTTGTGTTACCATTTATTTTCTGAAGAATATGAAGTCTGAAATTCAAATGCCTGTCATTATTTAGTGAATTCAATCCTTAGACTCCTTAAAAAAGCAGATATCTCTGTCCATGCAGAAATTTGTTCACAGAAATAAGCAGCAGATAAAAAGTAGATACCTTAAAAAAGCAGATGACTCTGTCCGTGCAGCTGAATAACTTTGCTGAGCTCTGTGCCGAGCCCATACACACACCATAGGCCTGTGGAGAAGAACGTTCACAGAAATAAGCAGTACCTGCTCGTTTCCTTCAGTGTGCTCACAGATTTGCCAGCTGGAAAAACTTAACAGTCAGTACCTTAAAGCTAAATCATTTCCATTCACTCAAAGACAGATTTCAAACAGCCAGAGAGCTGGGAAAGCAATTCTGACAGGCTGACGGAGCTGACATCATTGCGCACTTGATGACATCAGCTCAAAAAGCGCAAAAATGTTAAAACCTGGAAAAAAATCAGAAATGAAGGGGTTGCTACTCGGGAATCATGGCACCCCATTATTTGGACCCCAAAACATGTTAAAAACTGAGTAATTCAGTATGGTTGGGAGGTATGGCTGTAACTGTGCTACTCTTCTTGGCATATAGTGGAAGATTGTTCCAAAGGTAGGTGATATATTGGGATATGACTACATAATGCCATCATGTCGTGTTTATCTGTTGATGAAGGTTTAGTTTCTATAAATAATAAAATGAACGTACAGTAACAAGTAAAAACAGTATTCAAAATGAAGTGCTGTACAACAATGTCCAATGAAGTACGATTTTCTTGAGAAATAAGTATCGTAATTAAATGGTATAAAACTTATAAAAGTGCAGCATGTATATAAAGACTTGCATGAATTTCGAATGCTTCAATTAAATAGGTTCATAGGTTCATAGGTTCATACTAGGCTATCTGCCCGAGGGCATTTACAAGCCTAGCCCATAGTTTTGTGGCTTACGCCACTCCTTTAGTATGGGGAACTATACCCATTATTTTGCTGTGCCTCTGTTGAGCAGTGACACTGAGGTAATCCCTGGGGTATATCTGCGATCTCCCATCCATTGGTCAAGATTTCTCTTGAACAAGGCCAGCGAGGTGCTCTGCCTCACATATACCGGGATTTTATTCCACAGCATAGGGAGTCTTTGGGTGATGAATCTATCCCTCCAGCACGTCCTATTAATAGCCGTGTCGAGGTTTAAGTCTCCGCCCTTGTGGCTCTGATGGATCTAGATTTTTGAGGTGAAGCATATTCATCAAATCTGGGTTTGACATGGCCTTGTATGTTAGGCAAAGGTCACCTCTGAGCGACTGAATAGAGCTGGAGTTCTTTCAGTCGGGCAGCATAGGACAGATGTTTGAGACCCTTTATCCTTTTGGTGAGGAACTTTTGTGGCCTCTCCAGCTGCTGCAAGTGTCGGGTCAGATACATTCCGAATGGGGCATTGTACTCAATCATTGGTCTGATGAGTGATGAGTATAGGGAGGCTATGACCTCCCTTGATCTAGATGAGAATCCCTTCATGATAAGGTGGGCAATGTAGAAGGTCTTCCTAACTACTTTAGCTACATGGGTGTCGAATGACAGACTACTATCAACCTGGGTCCCACTTACAAGATATCCACGCTGTGAATGCAGTTACACTAGCAAAATGATGGTTTCAAGGTATCCAGTCTTTCAAGTCTGATATACAAAGTATCCACACTGAAGATGTAGTAGCTGCTGTAAGCTGTAGCAAACTGTAATTACAACTTGACCAGTCAAACAGTTCAAACAGTTTAGATAAGAGCTTCTGGCTTTAGTAGCAGTTAAAATCCTTTTATTGTAGAAAAAAATTATTAAAATCTTCATGTAGAGTTAAAATCTTGGTATAGAATAAAACAGTCCCTCTGTATTCCAAACAATAAGCGCTTTCGGTATCTTCTTCAGATCGTAGAGATTGGGATTGGAAGTTCCTTTTTATAGTTCTTACTTCCCTTACTGTTGGAATAATCATTCAGTCATCACGCTGTCAATCAGCTGTTTGAATGCACCAATCCTCTTTCCTCTCAATTGAGGGTTCTGTAAATAGGTATTTCAGAAACTATTTGATTTGTAAATGAATAGGCTGTCAAAGAGGGTTAGGTCTTTTATGGCTTGAAAGGCTAAACACAGATCACCACAAAAGACTCTGTAAGAGAACAAATGGAGAAATAGGGCTGCTAACCTGTACAGGTAATTGTAAGTCTTCAAGCATTGATCTTGGATAGGAATCTGAGGTCTTATCAAAATGAGTGAAAGGTTTCGACAGATATTTGCCCAGATGTGCATTATATGCAATAATGGATCTGATAAAAGATGAGTAAAGGGGAATCATGACTTCACTGGATGTAGAAATATGTGTATTTATTCCCTCCATCTGTATTCATCTTTATTTCTTCTTCATTTCTTGCCTCCACCATGCTGCATACACTGTAAATCATACTTGCCATTCTGTACAATGTATTTCCCATCACTTTGTGTCTGTAACTTTTTCCACATTCATATTGCCGCACTAGGCCCCTTTCTATGGCATGTCCTGCAGTCTTATTGATTAAACCACTATGTGTCATCCTTATTTGACAACTGGCTTCTTACTTGCTTCCTAGGTGTGCTAACAGAAAATCTGTTTACAGCACATTCATTTTAAAGTCTTTTGTATTGCAAGTGCATCATTGACTGCTGTTTCCACTGATCATCATTCTCTTTCGGCTTTTCCCGTTAGGGGTCGCCACAGCGGATCATCTCTTTCCATTTCTTCCTATCCTCTGCATCTTGCTCTGTCACACCAACCACCTGCATGTCCTCTCTCACCACGTCCATAAACCTTATCTTAGGCCTTCCTCTATTCCTCTTACCTGGCAGCTCCATCCTTAGCATCTTTTTCCCAATATACCCATCATCCCTCCTCAGCACATGTCCAAACTAACGCAATCTCGTCTCTCTTGCTTTGTCTCCAAACTGTCCAACATGAGCTGACCCTCTAATATACTGATTCCTAATCCTATCCATCCTAGTCACACCGATTGCAAATCTTAACATCTTTAACTCTGCCACATCCAGCTCTGACTCCTGCCTTTTGTCAATGCCACTGTCTCCAACCCATATAACATAGCTGGTCTCACTACCCTCTTGTAGACCTTCCCTTTCACTCTTACTGGTACCCGTCTGTCACAAATCACTCCTGACACTCTTCTCCACCCATTCCACCCTGCCTGTACTCTCTTCTTCACCTCTCTTCCACATTCACCATTACTCTGAACTGTTGATCCCAAGTACTTAAACTCGTCCACCTTTACCAACTCTACTCCCTGCATCCTCACCATTCCTCTACCCTCCCTCTCATTTACACACATATATTCTGTCTTAGCCCTGCTGACCCTCATTCCTCTGCTCTCTAGAGCATATCTCCACCTCTCCAGAGTCTCCTCAACCTGATTCCTACTCTCACTACAGATCACAATGTCATCTGCAAACATCATAGTCCACGGGGCCTCCAGTCTGATCTCATCTGTCAACCTGTCCATCACCGCTGCAAATAAGAAAGGACTCAGAGCTGATCCTTGATGTAATCCCACCTCCACCTTAAACGGATCTGTCACTCCCACTGCAGTCCTCGCCACTGTCACACTACCCTCGTACATATCCTGTACCACTCTTATGTACTTCTCTGCCACTCCGGACTTCCTCATACAATACCACAACTCTTCTCTAGGCACCCTGTCATATGCTTTCTCCAAGTCTACAAAGACACAATGCAACTCCTTCTGACCTTCTCTGTATTTCTCCAACAACACTCTCAGAGCAAACATTGCATCTGTAGTGCTCTTTCCTGGCATGAAACCATATTGCTGATCACTAATCATCACCTCCCTTCTTAACCTTGCTTCCACTACTCTTTCCCATAACTTCAAGCTGTGACTAATCAGTTTTATCCCTCTGTAGTTACTGCAGCTCTGCACATCACCCTTATTCTTAAAGATAGGTACCAAAACACTTTTTCTCCACTCCTCAGGCATCCTCTGACTTTCCAAAATTTCATTAAACAATCTAGTTAGAAATTCCACTGCCATTTCTCCTAAGCACCTCCATGCTTTCATTGGTATGTCATCTGGGCCAACAGCCTTTCCATTCTTCATCCTCTTCATAGCTGCCCTTACTTCCTCCTTGCTAATCTGTTTCACTTCCTGATTCACTATCCCCACATCATCCAACCTTCTCTCTCTCTCATTCTCTTCATTCATCAGCCTCTCAAAATACTCTTTCCATCTACTCAACACACTCTCCTCTCTTGTGAGTACCTTTCCCTCACTATCCTTTATCACCCTTACATGCTGCACATCTTTCCCAGCTCTGTCCCTCTGTCTAGCTAATCGGTACAGGTCCTTTTCTCCCTCTTTAGTGTCCAATCTGTCATACAACTCTCCATATGCCTTATCCTTAGCTTTTGCCACCTCTCTCTTTGCCATGCGCCTCATCTCCTTATACTCATGTCTACTTTCTTCATCTCTTTGACAATCCCACTTCTTCTTCGCCAGCCTCTTCCTCTGTATACTCTCCTGTACTTCCTCAATCCACCACCAGGTCTCCTTGTCCTCCTTCCTCTGTCCAGATGTCACACCAAGCACCTTTCTAGCAGTCACCCTTACTAGTTCTGCT